>NC_047018.1:24314835-24446681 GCF_902652985.1 Pecten maximus
CCCGATCTGCACCCCCTCTCTCCACCTCGTAGGTAGTATTCTCATTGTTTGGTGTTTTTTTTATTACACCAACAGCCTCCTACTCCGAATCAATTCATCGCACCCGCAACTATTTTGTACCCAGTTTTTGCGATACATTTCTACTGTATTATAATCATTGTACCTTGGCCATGTACCGCCTTATACGCTAACCCTTATACACCCTGGTAGACTAACTAACCCCCCCCCCCTACCAGTGTCCATGTAGCTTACTCCTTATACCCCCTGGTAGACTACATTTACCCCTACACCCTAATTTAACCTCATGTGCCCATGCCATCTGCATGTCATCTACCAAACTTAAATCTTCTCAAATATGTTGTTGACTAGGTTAGACGAGAGAACCAGACTCAGTCCTTCGTGAGGCTATGGTCATTAAATATCGTACAACATTTTGTTCAAGGTCAAGATGTCAGACAGTCTGTGTTGTGTTCCACTTAGTGAGTATTGATGTCAGACGAAGGCCGTCCTACTACAGATACCGGAACAGACATGTCGAAATAACAAAATAAGTAAGTGAAATAGATCCCTATAAAAACGCGATGATACAAGCACAACAGCGGTTTGTTAGCGAATTTGGCGAGTTATCATTAGTAGCACATACCAGTTTCTGATAAAAGGATCCAATCTTCATTTGATTTGAAGGAATAACCTCTTCAGTCAAAATATCTCTTTCTGTGTGAAAGATAAACATATATCGTTTTCATGTTTTCGTTGCCTCGTGTAGTTTCGTTATTTCGTTCTATCGATAAGAGAAGACAATGTTTATATACGAAAAGTCACATATCGACGAACATAGCAGAGAGTTAATTGAATATGATATTTAAAAAATACTGTTCATCAGTTATCTCCCCTTCAATGATTGTCTACCAAATACTGACCTTCAGTTATCTCCCCTTCAATGTTTGTCTACCAAATACTGTCCATCAGTTATCTCCCCTTCAATGTTTGTCTACATAATACTGTCCATCAATTATCTCCCCTTCAATGTTTGTCTACCAAATACTGTCCATCAATTATCTCCCCTTCAATGTTTGTCTACACAATACTGTCCATCAGTTATCTCCCCTTCAATGATTGTCTACATAAAACTGTCCATCAGTTATCTCCCCTTCAATGTTTGTCTACCAAATACTGTCCATCAATTATCTCCCCTTCAATGTTTGTCTACCAAATACTGTCCATCAATTATCTCCCCTTCAATGATTGTCTACATAAAACTGTCCATCAGTTATCTCCCCTTCAATGTTTGTCTACCAAATACTGTCCATCAATTATCTCCCCTTCAATGTTTGTCTACACAATACTGTCCATCAATTATCTCCCCTTCAATGTTTGTCTACATAATACTGTCCATCAATTATCTCCCCTTCAATGTTTGTCTACATAATACTGTCCATCAGTTATCTCCGCTTCAATGTTTGTCTACCAAATACTGTCCATCAATTATCTCCCCTTCAATGTTTGTCTACCAAATACTGTCCATCAGTTATCTCCCCTACAATGTTTGTCTACCAAATACTGTCCATCAGTTATCTCCCCTACAATGTTAAGTCTATCAAAGATTGTTCATCAGTTAATTCCCCTACAATGTTTGTCTGCCAAAGACTGTCCATCAGTTATCTCCCCTACAATGTTAAGTCTATCAAAGATTGTTCATCAGTTAATTCCCCTTCAATGACTGTCTACCAAATACTGACCATCAGTTATTTTCCCTTCAATGTTTGTCTACATAATACTGTCCATCAATTATCTCCCCTTCAATGTTTGTCTACCAAATACTGTCCATCAATTATCTCCCCTTCAATGTTTGTCTACATAATACTGTCCATCAGTTATCTTCCCTTCAATGTTTGTCTACATAATACTGTCCATCAATTATCTCCCCTTCAATGTTTGTCTACCAAATACTGTCCATCAATTATCTCCCCTTCAATGTTTGTCTACACAATACTGTCCATCAATTATCTCCCCTTCAATGATTGTCTACATAAAACTGTCCATCAGTTATCTCCCCTTCAATGTTTGTCTACCAAATACTGTCCATCAATTATCTCCCCTTCAATGTTTGTCTACACAATACTGTCCATCAATTATCTTCCCTTCAATGTTTGTCTACCAAACACTGTTCATCAGTTAATTCCCCACAATGTTTGTCTGCCAAATACTGTCCATCAGTTATCTCCCCTTCAATGATTGACTACCAAATACTGTCCATCAATTATCTCCCCTTCAATGATTGTCTACCAAATACTGTCCATCAGTTATCTCCCCTTCAATGTTTGTCTACCAAATACTGTCCATCAATTATCTCCCCTTCAATGATTGTCTACATAATACTGTCCATCAGTTATCTCCCCTTCATTGTTTGTCTACATAATACTGTCCATCAATTATCTCCCCTTCAATGTTTGTCTACATAATACTGTCCATCAATTATCTCCCCTTCAATGTTTGTCTACATAATACTGTCCATCAATTATCTCCCCTTCAATGTTTGTCTACCAAATACTGTCCATCAGTTATCTCCCCTTCAATGATTGTCTACCAAATACTGTCCATCAGTTATCTCCCCTTCAATGTTAGTCTACCAAATACTGTCCATCAATTATCTCCCCTTCAATGTTTAGTCTACCAATGACATGCCTTTTGTATTTTTTCATGTGAACTGTATGTATCGTATTGACGCTTTTGCAAGGTCCCATTATTTTAAACTTTTTGAAATGCACTTTTTCTTTTATCTTGCCGTGTATTATTTTTCGTAAAACGAAATTTAACGCAAAATGATGTAAACACTTTGTATTGGCGTGGTGTGGCTATAACGCATTGAGATTTATGTACAGTTGATCGCCCCAATCATAATCGATCGTCCTAATATAGGGCGGTACTCGGAGGAGTTATCAGGCAGGAAGGGATGCCCGCGAGAGGAATTTAGATTTTCTTTTAAATTTAAAGGCACCACATGTGTCAAATTGGATGTGACACAATTTTAATTATGCAATTTTATAGCAACACACGGGCTATGCATTAAACCTGGTTTCATCGATTGGAAACGTTAGTTTTATAGCTTGAATTTGTCTGATTAACGTTAGTAAAGTGTAATCAAGAGAGATCGAGGGAGAGGGAAGCCGTCAAATAGCATTGTCGGTGGCTATAATCAGTGGACAACATAAGAGGGGAAGTGGGGGGGGGGGGGGGGGGGACAATAAGATAGGACTGTTTTATTTGTTTATATGTTCTTTGAATTGTTTTACTTTAAAAAAAAAATACACAGCGGATGTTTCGGAATTCCATATAACACTGCATGTCCAGACACCGGCAGTAATCCTTCTAGTAGTGCCGTATAATACGAAGAAAGACAACTCTTGTTGTCTTAGTCAATCTGCGTGAAGGAAGGTTGAGAAGGTGAAGTTCGGTTAAATGTAACCAAGACAAAATTTGAATGACTTATGGTCATTTTTTAGATCAAGGTAATTCTACGAAACATTCCGTTCAGAGTTGTTCTGCTCATGATAGAATATATACAGGTGTCGAGAACGGAAAGGGGGGGGGGGGGGGGGGATCGGGAGGATGGAATATATACAGGTGTCGAGAACGGAAAGGGGGGGGGGGGGGGGATCGGGAGGATGGAATATATACAGGTGTCGAGAACGGAAAGGGGGGGGGGGGGGATCGGGAGGATGGAATATATACAGGTGTCGAGAACGGAAAGGGGGGGATCGGGAGGATGGAATATATATACAGGTGTCGAGAACGGAGAGGGGGTGTAGGGGGATCGGGGATGGAATATATACAGGTGTCGAGAACGGAAAGGGGGGGGGGGATCGGGGATGGAATATATATACAGGTGTCGAGAACGGAGAGGGGGTGTAAGGGGGTCGGGGGATGGAATATATATACAGGTGTCGAGAACGGAGAGGGGGTGTAGGGGGATCGGGGATGGAATATATACAGGTGTCGAGAACGGAAAGGGGGGGGGGGGATCGGGGATGGAATATATATACAGGTGTCGAGAACGGAGAGGGGGTGTAAGGGGGTCGGGGGATGGCATATATACAGGTGTCGAGAACGGAAAGGGGGTGTAGGGGGATCGGGGATGGAATATATACAGGTGTCGAGAACGGAAAGGGGGGGGGGGATCGGGATGAGCGAATATATATACATGTGTCGAGAACGGAAAGGGGGGGTCGGGAGTATGGAATATATACAGGTGTCGAGAACGGAGGGGGGGGGTGTAGGGAGATCGGGAGTATGGAATATATACAGGTGTCGAGAACGGAGGGGGTGTAGGGGGTCGGGAGTATGGAATATATACAGGTGTCGAGAACGGATAGGGGGTGTAGGGGGTCGGGAGTATGGAATATATACAGGTGTCGAGAACGGATGGGGGGGGGGGGGGGGATCGGGAGGATGGAATATATACAGGTGTCGAGAACGGAGAGGGGGTATAGAGGGGTCGGGGGATGGAATATATACGGGAATATATACAAGGAGTATAACAACATGAAAACAGTGGTAGGATGATAAGAGGATGGAGAGAAGGTATGAGAGAGACAGAGACAGAGAGAAGGGGATTGATATATTCTATATGTGGATAAGGGGATAAGGATCACCCCTTTCGATGTAGACAACAGAAGTAAACACGTCTCTAAACCTCTCTGTTTTATATCTTTCTTAGTGAAGACATACACAGACAAGGCGACGAATGGCAACAGCGGCCATGATAATTGAACCAGAAAGAGGATGAGAAAGAAGAAATTATATGATACCAACTAGCCTATACTTAGATAAAATTCTTATAGATACAGTTTATGATAAATAATTATAATGATCTGTGTAAAACGTAAACTCCAATGACCCGTGTGACACATCACCGTTATGGTCCGCGTAACATGTCACAGTTAATTAATGGCCTATAATACACGTAATAGTTACTGGTCCCTGTAACACGTCACAGTTAATGGCCTATATAACACGTCAGAGTTAATTGTCTGTGTAACACGTCACAGTTAATGGTCCGTGTAAAACGTCACAGTTACTGGTGCGTGTTACACGTCACAGTTAATGGCCTATATAATACGTCATAGTTAATTGTCTGTGTAACACGTCACAGTTAATGGTCCGTGTAATACGTCACAGTTAATGATCCTTGTAACACGGCACAGTTAATGACCTATTTGCTCCGCATTTTCCCATTGACACAATGCTAAGAGGCAGTTGCCACCATACGCCTATAACACCCAGTGCCTCAGGTTAGAACACCCAGTGGGTCATGTGACATTAAAAAAAGGCGGGATTTTTTTTTTTGGTTGTAGGTTCAGTTTTTTTTCAAAGTTGACGGAAATGGTAAGAAAAATGTAAATATAAGTATTGAACAATGGTTTTAATGTTGTTATAGTGGATATGGCAGCAAGATGTATGGTGGGCAAATGTAGTATGGACGGGTTTCCCTGCCATTTGCCAACCATACATCTTGCTGCCATATCGACAATAACAACATTAAAACGTCAGTTAATGGTCGTTTAACACGTCAGTTAATGGTCCGTGTAACACGTCAGTTAATGGTCCGTGTAACACGTCAGTTAATGGTCCGTTTAACACGTCAGTTAATGCTCCGTGTAACACGCACCAGTTGATGGTCCGTGTAACACGTCAGTTAATGGTCCGTGTAACACGTCAGTTAATGGTCCGTGTAACATGTCAGTTAATGGTCCGTGTAACACGTCAGTTAATGGTCCGTGTAACACGTCAGTTAATGGTCCGTGTAACACGTCAGTTAATGGTCCGTGTAACACGTCAGTTAATGGTCCGTTAACACGTCAGTAAATGGTCCGTGTAACACGTCAGTTAATGGTCCGTTTAACACGTCAGTTAATGGTCCGTGTAACACGTCAGTTAATGGTCCGTGTAACACGTCAGTAAATGGTCCGTGTAACACGTCAGTTAATGGTCCGTGTAACACGTCAGTTAATGGTCCGTGTAACACGTCAGTTAATGGTCCGTGTAACACGTCAGTTAATGGTCCGTGTAAAACGTCAGTAAATGGTCCGTGTAACACGTCAGTTAATGGTCCGTGTAACACGTCAGTTAATGGTCCGTGTAACACGTCAGTTAATGGTCCGTGTAACACGTCAGTTGATGGTCCGTTTAACACGTCAGTTAATGGTCCGTGTAACACGTCAGTTAATGGTCCGTTTAACACGTCAGTTAATGGTTCGTGTAACACGTCAGTTAATGGTCCGTGTAACACGTCAGTTAATGGTCCGTGTAACACGTCAGTTAATGGTCCGTGTAACACCTCAGTTAATGGTCCGTGTAACACGCCCCAGTTGATGGTCCGTGTAACACGTCAGTTAATGGTCCGTGTAACACGTCAGTAAATGGTCCGTGTAACACGTCAGTTAATGGTCCGTGCAACACGTCAGTTAATGGTCCGTGTAACACGTCAGTTAATGGTCCGTTTAACACGTCAGTTAATGGTCCGTGTAACACGTCAGTTAATGGTCCGTGTAACACGTCAGTTAATGGTCCGTGTAACCCGTCAGTTAATCGTCCGTGTAACACGTCAGTTAATGGTCCGTGTAACACGTCAGTTAATGGTCCGTGTAACATTTCAGTTAATGGTCCGTGTAACACGTCAGTTGATGGTCCGTGTAACACGTCAGTTAATGGTCCGTGTAACACGTCAGTTAATGGTCCGTGTAACACGCCAGTTAATGGTCCGTTTAACACGTCAGTTAATGGTCCGTTAACACGTCAGTTAATGGTCCGTGTAACACGTCAGTTAATGGTCCGTGTAACACGTCAGTTAATGGTCCGTGTAACACGTCAGTGAATGGTCCGTCCCGTGCAACACGTCAGTTAATGGTCCGTTTAACACGTTAGTTAATGGTTCGTGTAACACGTTAGTTAATGGTCCGTGTAACACGTCAGTAAATGGTCCGTGTAACACGTCAGTTAATGGTCCGTTTAACACGTCAGTTAATGGTCCGTTTAACACGTCAGTTAATGGTCCGTGTAACACGTCAGTTAATGGTCCGTGTAACACGTCAGTTAATGGTCCGTGTAACACGTCAGTTAATGGTCCGTGTAACCCGTCAGTTAATGGTCCGTTTAACACGTCAGTTAATGATCCGTGTAACACGCCAGTTAATGGTCCGTGTAACACGTCAGTTAATGGTCCGTGTAACACGTCAGTTAATGGTCCGTGTAACACGTCAGTTAATGGTCCGTGTAACACGTCAGTTAATGGTCCGTGTTACACGTCAGTTAATGGTCCGTTTAACACGTAAGTTAATGGTCCATGTAACACGTCAGTGAATGGTCCGTGTAACACGTCAGTTAATGGTCCGTGTAACACGTCAGTTAATGGTCCGTGTTACACGTCAGTTAATGGTCCGTTTAACACGTCAGTTAATGGTCCGTGTAACACGTCAGTTAATGGTCCGTGTAACACGTCAGTTAATGGTCCGTGTAACACGTCAGTTAATGGTCCGTGTAACACGTTAGTTAATGGTCCATGTAACACGCCCCAGTTGATGGTCCGTGTAACACGTCAGTTAACGCTCCGTTTAACACGTCAGTTAATGGTCCGTGTAACACGTCATAGATACTGCTGTGACGCTTTAGCATTCCAAACCGACCGATAATGTAATGAAATACTAAAACTAATTTAGCTAGTATGTTCAAATTTATTCAATTATTGATTTGAAAACAGATAACAAAAAAGATTTGTCAAATTTAGCAAAGTTTCTCAGTTTAAGTAACAAAAAGCGAATAGTTAATTAATGCTATGCAACAGCGATAGACAAATATGATATGTGGTCATAGATTAATGTGAGATTGGTTAATATGATGTGAAAATAATAGTTTGATGAGCAGATGAATGGAATGGGAAAAAATACATAATGTAATGTGCGAATGATAGATAAATGTAATGTGAATAATAAATCGCTGTAATGTGAGAATGATAGAATGTTAGATAAATGTTTTGAGAATATTGTATCATTATATATATACTGTGATAATGATAAATAAATGTATATATAAATAAATCCCTAGAGTAACATTTGAATGTGATGTGAGAATAATAGATGTAATATATATAATAGATGTAATATATATATAATAGATGTAATTGTAGGTAATTCTAATGTGAAATCTCTCTCTACACTATATATGTTGTGAGTGTTGTGTCTGTATATAGTTTGTGTCTTTTTCGTTTGTACTGTATAGATATATGCACTGTACTGATGGACCAAATGGTTTAAAGTAATAAAGAACATGAACATGAACATGACCTTGTCCGCATACAGCTGTATCTGAAAAAAGGAAAATATGTGTTTCAATAAAAATGATATATGGTACCTAGGTTAGAAATGAAATGTTTGACTGTTTACCGACGCTAAACAAAACAGCTCCAGTATAGCGGTCGCCTACGGTTCAAGGCCAAAGCCGTTAAAACGACCAAGAATCTTGACTGAAACAGTAAATACGATTTATTAGGTATATAATCCATATTCTGTTCAAAAAGAAACATATTTACAAATGATATATTGTAACATAAGCTGTCTGAAGTGGATTTTGCGGACAATTGAGATGACGGTACCTGGAGTTGGTTTGTCCAGACACAGCACCATTAAACCGAGGCGGCCATCTTACCGGGCGGGGAGATTATCCCACCAGGCTAGATTTCCCGCCGGGAATGACCTTGGAGCCGATAACGTACGGATAGGATTTCCGGCAAACACTGTGTTATTTATGGCTTTCGTTCTATTTTTCAGATATCATGAAATTAAATGTGTCTATCAACTGTGTAAAGGAGATTCGTGTTAATGTAAACCATGAGATGTGAAATGGAATGGAAATCGACGCCTCTCCCTCCAGACACAACACGACCCCAGCACACCAGTAGGTTATGCTGTGTGTCCACATTACGTCTGACAATCTCGTTATACCGCCATTATTTTACTGTAGAAATGGCAACGATTTTATTATTTATGTGGTATTTTTAGACACATTTTTAAGGCCCACCCAGGGTGCTTAGAATGATAGAATTATATTGTGTAAAAAAATCGAATGTAATAGAATATTTGATAAATTATCAAAGAAGCAATGAAAATCAACTTCATTGGTTTCGCTCTCTTCGGCCAAATGCTCTCCTGACGTTACTTTACGGATAGTCAACAAATAATTGTTTATATGCATGAAAGTCAAAAAGCATCGGCTATAGTCATTATGTATAGACTCCAATAAGAATTATCTGCCCTTTCCGTGAAGGCGTAAAATTGTATCTAACCCCCATTGCATTATTCGTAGGAGGCGACGAAGATTGGGATCTTATACTTAATGTTTTCTTGAACACTGCCTCCTTTTTGCCTTTAGTTGATCATGAGCGTTCGCCTTTGTAAGGAATACTTTTGGGTTCTGTCCCCTGGTCAAGACATATTTAGCATCTCGCAAACATGAGAGACCGTCCTTAAATGGCCATGGATGTTGATAGGATTAACGTTAAACAATACATTTGGAAGTGGGACGAGGCTGGTTCGCCTGTTTTGTTTGTTTGTTTTGTTTTTTATCACCGAGTGTTGGCGGTACCGCTGGGAGATCGCCGGTCATTCATTTTTAGTTAACCTTATAATCTAACAAAAACTTAAGGAAGTTCCGTAGTTTGTCAAGGTGTCCTAAACATTTTCGCACAACTGGTAGATCAGAGCTTACAGCCTGTGATAATGTGATAAAATGATAGGTCTTGGGAAGTATACTTCAGTGAGACAGCACTATAAAGTCAGCTCCTCGCTATCACAAAGAGATAAACACGGACATATTTATTCTCGTTACACTATGGCCCACATTGTCGGACAACACGCTATTTAAAGTAACAAGAAGTAGACTATGTATTATAAAAATAAACAAATGGACAATGCCTACTATTGACATCAATCTGAGGTACGCCGCCCCTATACCCGACAGAGCGGGGTGCTAACTCATTATTCCCCCAGTACTAACATCTTGACCTACGGTAAGCTTCCTATAAAATATTGACACTCTCGCCACGAACAATCTCCACAGGTTCAGTGACGTCACGTTTGCGGTACACCTGGTAGGGGTGAAAACCTACACATACAATTCCTGTTTGGACTATGTACTTGTCTGTGTTGACGTGTTGTAATACAATATTTGTGTCCGTTTGTTCGTCAGTTCCCTGTCTTGTTTAGTGTCAATACCTGATGTAGAAGCCCCGGTGCTATGTTTACTGTTCACGGAGGTTCGGTGTGATCCCTATCAACATATAATATCCCATTTATTTACATATTAAATCTTACAACTGTTTGCTTGATTATTTCTTTGGCACGTTTTTGAATTCCACGTGTTGAAATACAAAGTGTATACAGAAATGTATCAAATGTCTTGTAATGAACCCAAAGTGAAATTCAATTAAGATATTAAAAGAGATCCTTCCGAAAGCTTCCGAAAGCGGTGTTTATGACAGTGTTAAGTTGTTATTTGATGGAGGGTGTATCGAGTTACCTATAGCACAATGACAGGTACCCCCTGTAGCGCGCGATAACGGAGAAGGGGCCTCGAGTTTGTCATTTACAGAAGATCTGCACCGATTAAATGAGTTACCTGTAAACTCCAGGTAGACAGACCACGGTAAAACCGGCAGTGGGTTAGGTGTTTAATGGATTCTTATGTTATTTGATGTGGAAATGACTTGGCGGGGTTCGTCATGTACACCAATTAACTATAGTAACTATCTGTATAGGTAACTGGTTGTTGTTTAAGTCATGTTATATAGACAAGTTCAACCTCTTAATCACATTATTTTATCACAATTGCTTTGTATCATATACATCAGCGCCCTGGCAGAAGGAAACGAAGGGCAGTCACTCTTAACTTAAACACGTGATATTTCTCTTGTTTTACTATGGTGTTAATTCATACTCAGTATGGTTAACATCGATTAATCAGCTAAGTCTCATAAATACATTGCTAAAGTGAGGCGAGGGTAGCTGTTGATAAGACTTTTACCAGGGCCCTGATAAAACCAAATAAACATTAGAAAGTGAGAGTAAGAGAAGGTATAGTTCAGAAACATGAAAACGAGAGTAAGGTAGCATACATCCTTAAGTAAGATCATACATGAAGCTGTATCAAGAGTACGATCAGACACATAGACACCCGTGGTTCCGCGTGTCTATAAGCATAAGGGGTTAAAGTTTGTTCTCCTTTAATTAAAACACTGACAAATCGGATTAAATGAAGAAATTTTAAACTAATTGATTGCATCCATCAGGTAGAAACTGACGATTTTTGGACAAACCATCAACATTTAACTTACTAATTGTGGTTTATTCGATTATAAGCTAGTCCGATACCTGTAATTAATAGTATTACTGTGACGGTGATGTAATAGTATTACTGTGACGGTGATGTAATAGTATTACTGTGACGGCGATGTAATAGTATTACTGTGACGGTGATGTAATAGTATTATTGTAGCGGTGATGTAATAGTATTACTGTGACGGCGATGTAATAGTATTACTGTGGCGGTGATGTAATAGTATTACTGTGACGGCGATGTAATAGTATTACTGTGGCGGTGATGTAATAGTATTACTGTGACAGTGATGTAATAGTATTACTGTGACGGTGATGTAATAGTATTACTGTGGCGGTGATGTAATAGTATTACTGTGACGGTGATGTTATAGTATTAATGTGTGACGGTGATGTAATAGTATTAATGTGTGACGGTGATGTAATAGTATTACTGTGACGGTGATGTAATAGTATTAATGTGTGACGGTGATGTAATAGTATTAATGTGTGACGGTGATGTAATAGTATTACTGTGACGGTGATGTAATAGTATTACTGTGACGGGGATGTAATAGTATTACTATGACGGTGATGTAATAGTATTACTGTGGCGGTGATGTAATAGTATTACTGTGACGTGATGTAATAGTATTACTGTGACGTGATGTAATAGTATTACTGTAGCGATGATGTAAAGTTTACTTATCTTGTTGTACTCAGTTTACATCTGGTTTTATTTGGATATCTAATTGAAATGTTATCAACATATCCGCCTATAAAACGTCGAGGTGGTATATTTTTAAAGTAAACAGACTTAAACAGACACTTCTTATCTTGATTAATTTGCACGATAAACGTCTCTAAATGGACCGTTTAACATATATCGTGTAAAAAAACTAGCATGTTTGCCTGCTTGTTTATTTAAACTTAAACGAAATCAAAATGATTCCAAAAATAGCTCCTTTTAACCCAATTAATGAAGACACAGACAGCCGAGGGTTGATATATACAATCTCCGATACAGATGAAGGTACTCTTCAGTATTTCTGCTTCCGAGATACGTTCTGTCTCTGACGTAGTTACAAGATTATATAATAACCTAAAATGTCTATTGGCTAAATAAAACTGTGTCTGGTGCACTGGGAATTTCTTATCGTGATACAATGTAAGTCACAGGGTAGCTTTTGAGTTTTTTAAGGGAAGGAAACAGTGTTGAATTATTTTCCCCCAGATGTAATATAGATACAACATCTTTATGATCAGATCACTTGCGGTTTTCGATTGTTTTTTTTCGAGTTTTAATACTTAGTTCTTTCAAACCAACAAAAGGAATATGTAGATTTTTAAGATTGTGAGTTTTGGTCTCGCATACATGTACTTTTTGAAAATATGTAAATTACGCACAAAACTCATTATTAATAAAAAAAAAAAAAAAAAAAGTGAATTTATATTTTTAGTAAAGAACTTTTCAGAGTCACAAACACTGCAGTCTGTAGGTAAATAATTACAAGGGAGCACATCCTGGTAAACTTCAACACCATGCTGAAGTCTGGCTGGGCTGGAGCACTTTGACTCGATGTGTAGCATGCTCATCACTTATGATAGGTTTGGGGGGAAAAGAAGACAAGAGTTTTATAGGAAATTTTGATTTATTTTTCATACTCCAAAGTAAACACTGAATCACAAACTATAGTATTGGTATATATCGTTAATAGACACAACACTTATTATAACTTAGATAAAATTATAAGATAGTATTAAATGTATCAATAAGCACTTCTTCATATCACCAATTCGGTTTGCTAACAATATTCCCGGCCCCTAAATCCCCCCTCCCTTCTCTCACCCACATATCTTCGTCTCCCCGACCCCTACATCCCTCCCCTTCTCCGTATCCCCGACCCCTACATCCCTCCCCTTCTATCACCTACATATCTTCGTCTATCCGGCCTCTACACCCCTCTCCTATATATCATCATCTCCCCGTCCCTACACCCCTCCCCTATATATCATCTCCCCGTCCCAACACTTCTCCCCAACACATCATCATTTGTCTGACATCCTCTCCACTCCTCCTACATAGCTTTGACTATCTAACTGATCCAATTTGTCCCTCCTTCAAACCTATCCCCCTCGTTCATCATTACCTTGTATACCACCTATCTACCCTGTTATGATCTTCTCTACCAGAATGTTCCCTTTTGTCTCTCTTTTCCAACTCTCATCATTGCCACCCTATCTGTTTTGGTCAGACATTTTCGTACCCTCGCCCTCCCCTGAAAAAATCTTCAATATTCTATCGTACTTCCCAGCTTTGTCGTGACAGACCTTCCCGGTCCCTACCCCATTTCCCCATCTGCACACCCTACCCCACCACATTTTCTTTTCAAACTTCACCTCATCCCTCCATCCTTCAATCCCATTTTCTCTCTAATTATCATCTCATCTCGTTCTTCCCTCGTGCTTCATAATTGTTAATTATTTATTTCCGGCATAAATGTCAGACATCAAGTATTTCAGTCTCGAAATAGACATTCCATGTAAGATATTATGTTTAAAGACCGATTTGGTCAAAATTCTGATTTACCCCCCAAAAAATGTAAAATTAAATATTATTTATCTTATATAATATGTGTGTTAATTGGTTCTTTAACACGGTTCCCTGTTTTCAATTTTCCACGTCTACAGCGGCCATTTTACATCCACTGATATTATTAAACTTTGTCATTTTAATGAAATGATCATTTTTGGAGACTGAAAGTGTTGGTGTGGTTTTCCTTTTCCTTTGATCACAAAAACATAGATGTTGTTTTACAAGTTATATACAGCACAGCGTTAGGGTTAAGCCCTGATAAATCATGTTAAAATATTCTACATCGTCATTCATTAAAATAATTCTTAAATTGTTAAAGCATTTAAAACTTTTTACAACAAATTGAATATTTGTTTAAATCTATAAATGAATAGGAAAGGACTTCCCCTTTAATTGATCAGTCGAGATAAAAACGTCATACATTTTGAGTTTACTAATCAACAATTGATCAAAATTTTGTAATTTGAATGTGTAAATAAAAGAAAGGTTAATTAAACGTTAACCGCTTCGATCGCTATACTCAGTACATGAGAATGAGAGAGAGCGATCCTGTCTCTCATCTTACCACAGATAACCTAGGATGGAGCACGTGACAGAAAGACAATACCGTTTGTTATATTTTTAATGATTAAAATCTAAACAAGATGCAACAGGTTTTGAATATTTGATATCCTGGTTACTTTGACTATAGCGAGGTTGTATATAATACGAATTTGAATTAGATATAATAAAACACGCATTATCCATCCTAAGTCTATCTGATCCGAAATTGATCGAAAGTATGTTTCCGGGTATCCGTTACCCGGATGTCCCCAGACAAACCCGGACTGTATGACACGTGACTACAGCCTTTATATAATGGTGTATCTGATCTTTGATACCCATATCAACCAGATAAATAGTCCTGTTGTTTACCTGAACGTTATATCACATGTGGGGACATAAGTTCGGTGTTTACGAGTCCCTTCTCGTCTACTTGATGACGAGTTTTAGTTACCTGTTACTCATATGAGTTTTTGACTCGTAAATTATTTGGAATCTGACTCATACTGATGCCAGTTTCTTACTCGTATGAGCTTTTGACTCATGCATTACTCATGAGAATGTCTGAGTCATCTGTTTCTGATGTCAGTTTCTTACTCATATGAGTTTTTGACTCATGCATTACTCATGAGAATGTCTGAGTCATCTGTTTCTGATGTCAGTTTCTTACTCATATGAGTTTTTGACTCGCGCGTTACTCGTGTGAATGTCTGACTCATCTGTTACTGATGTCAGTTTCGTACCCATGCGAGTTTTTGACTCGCGCGTTACTCGTGAGAATGTCTGACTCATCTGTTACTGATGTCAGTTTCTTACTCATATGAGTTTTTGACTCGCGCGTTACTCGTGAGAATGTCTGACTCATCTGTTACTGATGTCAGTTTCTTACTCATATGAGTTTTTGACTCGCGCGTTACTCGTGAGAATGTCTGACTCATCTGTTACTGGTGTCAGTTTCGTACCCATGCGAATTTTTGACTCGTGTTACTCATGAGAACGTCTGAATGAACATCTAACAGACATTGCTCTCTTAATACATGATCATGGTATGAGTGTTTGCCCCTGTATAGGGCCTGCTTTGTATACTCATATCAGCTCACTGCCACACCCTAGGGCAGTGGCTTCTTCACCCCCGGGGCCATGTCTCCCTGCCCCGGCAGGGTACGTTACTCGTGATTTGTCTATCCACATAGTGGATACCGTCGGGATTGGAGTTAACCAAGTTTTGGAGGTAAAACCTCAACTAACGTAGGTAAACACCACAGCACTTTATAGTACAATGTCTAACTAACGATAAAGTAGCTGACATGGCCAGCCAGTCGGAATGTATAATGGTACCGTACGGCAGAGACAGCTGATCGTCCGAAACTCGAGGCATACGCCAATATCATGTCTTTAAAAAGCATTTCATAAATTAACACGGGACGTTTTTCATGCTTTTTGTTTTTCTTTTTTCTTTTTTTTTGATGATGAATTTTGTACCGAATTGCGATTTCCACATAATTTACCAAAATGTTTAACGCCAAATGTAGTCAACAGTCACTTAATTTGTAATTAGTCTCTGGCTCACTGGTTTCGGACAAACAACTCTAGGTCGTACGGAGATGAAGGATGCTGTAGTCTATATTGTAAACATCTGTCGTCTGGCAACCGCCATCGTTGTATAAAACAGGAAACTGTAAAGGGTATTCCATGTCGTACAAGTGTTTGTAGAAAATGTTAGCACCAATGTGTTTCTAGGCAGCGATAAATGTCGTGGTCTCATGACGACACATAGCTCGACTCGAACCCTGAGTCGTACGAAATGTTTTGTTCTCCGTGAGAAGAGTGATCTAGGTACGATTCGCTGTGAACGAGGTTGCTCTGTTTGGATGGTGTTTGGTTGATATTGTCACATGGTGTAGATACAGAACTTGTCAATACGTTGTCGAGATGACAGTTGTTGCACATTTTGATTAAATCGTCCTCTGACCCAAACATGTCTGTCTCGGACACCGATCCGTCGTCCGAGTCACTGACCAGGTCACATGAACTGTCGGGGAGTGAACTGTTGCTATAGCGACGATGGAATTTTAGCTCCTCGATAGCCTCGTTCAGCATGAGCAGCTGCTTCATTAGGGACATGTCCTGGTCCATCAAGGATGTCTACAAAACGACAAAACGACATTAGTGTAAATTATGACCAAGTATACTTGTACAACACTATATAGGTAGTGGAATACCATGCGACAATACCTCTTCAGTACATGCAGATTTTAACTTGTGACTTGTATATTTATGTATCTATGTGTACTATTTAAGCATTGATGTCATTTTTTTTAGTTTCATCGGGGTATGAAACAAATTTTGTTTGCAAACTGTATAAATCTACGCGGATTCTTACAGAAGTTTGCAAACAAAATTTGTTTCATACCCCGATGAAACTAAAAAATAATTGACATCAACGCTTATAATTAATTTTTGAAAGTGATTTTCTACTTTAAAACATGTTTTATGTACAATTTTACTGGTTTTTAAATGGGATTCTTTTTCTCAAATCAATACGCAACGTCAATTGTCGTATAGTGACGTCACATTTTTCGCGCCATTCTCGGAATTTCTTTCATAGAAGAATGAAACGAATTTTTCGACCAATCACATTTGAGTATTTACCATGAAAACAAAGAAAAATTAATTATTACGCCATATGGGATACAACAAAATACACTTTGTCAAACGTGTCAAATACGGCACACAGTGTATAGATACCAGGAAGACAGGGCACCTTCCGAGTGTCTGAAGTATGTAATCAAACTGCTTATGTTTTTACGTTACTTTAAGTATTTTCTGAGTACAGCCATTTCCTATGGATATTATTACAATAATAATGCAATAGGATTTTTGGTAGTGTTTGTTGATAATTTAGACGAGGCCGGACGGTACACTCCCTCGGATCACGTGATCAGATGTGTGACACCGACACGCACGTGTAAGTTAAGGCACCTACTTCCTCTTGTGATTATTGGATGCACGTGGGCAACCGCAGGTACTGAGAGTGATACTACTGCCATGCCGTATCCGAGATTAGAGATGGTGCTTTACACGTCTCGGTTTGACTATCTTGCAACATTAATTTGATTCTATCAGGAATACTAACAATATGGTAGATGTGAGCGATGCCTGTTGATTACTGAAGTATATGACATACGGATACATGAGCTGAGAACCTGGCGATACGTAGGAAGGGCATTGTAAGCTTTCCTGTAACACGAATATTTAACGTTACAAGGAGTGTAAATTACATCCGTTTTATCGCCCCCTGACAAAACCTCATAAACCACATCACCGGCAGATGTCGCACTTTGATGTGCTCGTGCGTTACCGGCGCAACCAAGAGTACATGTATGGTGTAAGAGTGCAGTATGATTATATGTAAATTATAAAAAGTCCTAATGTACTGTATCTGAATGGTTATCCCTCGCATACAGCACGTTTCTGTATTATCAATGCTTTATTTCTGTCTCACTCTCGGTAATTTCAACGGCACGATATTTTGCTTGGCTAGTACTGTTTGGAAGGTCCTGTACCCCTCGAGACGCCAGCAGTACTCACCAGTCCTTGAACGAGAAGTCATTCCAACCTAGTTATCTTGATTGACGCGCAAATATAAGAAATACAGTCAATGTAAAATAATACACACATATCCCGTGTAAATAATACACACATATCCCGTGTAAATAACACACACGCACCCCGTGTAAATAATTCACACGTATCCCGTGTAAATAATACACACGTGTCCCGTGTAAATAATATACACGTATCCCGTGTAAATAACACACACGTATCCCGTGTGAATAATACACACGTATCCCGTGTAAATAATACACACGCACCCCGTGTAAATAATACACACGTATCCCGTGTAAATAATACACACGTATCCCGTGTAAATAATACACACGTATTCCGTGTAAATAATACACACGTATCCCGTGTAAATAATACACACGTATTCCGTGTAAATAATACACACATATTCCGTGTAAATAATACACACGTATCCCGTGTAAATAATACACACGCACCCCGTGTAAATAATACACACGTATCCCGTGTAAATAATACACACGTATCCCGTGTAAATAATACACACGTATCCCCGTGTAAATAATACACACGTATTCCGTGTAAATAATACACACGCACCCCGTGTAAATAATACACACGTATCCCGTGTAAATAATACACACGTATCCCGTGTAAATAATACACACGTGTCCCGTGTAAATAATACACACGTGTCCCGTGTAAATAATACACACGTATCCCGTGTAAATAATACACACGTATCCCGTGTAAATAATACACACGTATCCCGTGTAAATAATACACACGTGTCCCGTGTAAATAATACACACGTGTCCCGTGTAAATAATACACACGTATCCCGTGTAAATAATACACACGTGTCCCGTGTAAATAATACACACGTGTCCCGTGTAAATAATACACACGTATCCCGTGTAAATAATACACACGTGTCCCGTGTAAATAATACACACGTATCCCGTGTAAATAATACACACGTATCCCGTGTAAATAATACACACGTATCCCGTGTAAATAATACACACGTATCCCGTGTAAATAATACACACGTATCCCGTGTAAATAATACACACGTATTCCGTGTGAATAATACACACGTATCCCGTGTAAATAATACACACGTATCCCGTGTAAATAATACACACGTATCCCGTGTAAATAATACACACGTATCCCGTGTAAATAATACACACGTATCCCGTGTAAATAATACACACGTATTCCGTGTAAATAATACACACGTATCCCGTGTAAATAATACACACGTATCCCGTGTAAATAATACACACGTATCCCGTGTAAATAATACACACGTATCCCGTGTAAATAATACACACGTATCCCGTGTAAATAATACACACGTATTCCGTGTAAATAATACACACGTATCCCGTGTAAATAATACACACGTATCCCGTGTAAATAATACACACGTATCCCGTGTAAATAATACACACGTATCCCGTGTAAATAATACACACGTATCCCGTGTAAATAATACACACGTATTCCGTGTAAATAATACACACGTATCCCGTGTAAATAATACACACGTATCCCGTGTAAATAATACACACGTATCCCGTGTAAATAATACACACGTATCCCGTGTAAATAATACACACGTGTCCCGTGTAAATAATACACACGTATCCCGTGTAAATAATACACACGTATCCCGTGTAAATAATACACACGTATCCCGTGTAATAATACACACGTATCCCGTGTAAATAATACACACGTATCCCGTGTAAATAATACACACGTATCCCGTGTAAATAATACACACGTATCCCGTGTAAATAATACACACGTATCCCGTGTAAATAATACACACGTATCCCGTGTAGAATAATACACACGTATCCCGTGTAAATAATACACACGTATCCGTTAAATAATACACACGTATCCCGTGTAAATAATACACACGTATCCCGTGTAAATAATACACACGTATTCCGTGTAAATAATACACACGTGTCCCGTGTAAATAATACACACGTATCCCGTGTAAATAATACACACGTATCCCGTGTAAATAATACACACGTATCCCGTGTAAATAATACACACGTATCCCGTGTAAATAATACACACGTATCCCGTGTAAATAATACACACGTATCCCGTGTAAATAATACACACGTATCCCGTGTAAATAATACACACGTATCCCGTGTAAATAATACACACGTATCCCGTGTAAATAATACACACGTATCCCGTGTAAATAATACACACGCACCCCGTGTAAATAATACACACGTATCCCGTGTAAATAATACACACGTATCCCGTGTAAATAATACACACGTGTCCCGTGTAAATAATACACACGTATCCCGTGTAAATAATACACACGTATCCCGTGTAAATAATACACACGTATCCCGTGTAGATAATACACACGTATCCCGTGTAAATAATACACACGTGTCCCGTGTAAATAATACACACGTATCCCGTGTAAATAATACACACGTATCCCGTGTAAATAATACACACGTATTCCGTGTAAATAATACACACGTATCCCGTGTAAATAATACACACGTGTCCCGTGTAAATAATACACACGTATTCCGTGTAAATAATACACACGTATCCCGTGTAAATAATACACACGTATCCCGTGTAAATAATACACACGTGTCCCGTGTAAATAATACACACGTATCCCGTGTAAATAATACACACGTGTCCCGTGTAAATAATACACACGTATCCCGTGTAAATAATACACACGTATCCCGTGTAGATAATACACACGTATCCCGTGTAGATAATACACACGTATCCCGTGTAAATAATACACACGTGTCCCGTGTAAATAATACACACGTATCCCGTGTAGATAATACACACGTATCCCGTGTAGATAATACACACGTATCCCGTGTAGATAATACACACGTATCCCGTGTAGATAATACACACGTATCCCGTGTAAATAATACACACGTGTCCCGTGTAAATAATACACACGTATCCCGTGTAAATAATACACACGTATCCCGTGTAAATAATACACACGTGTCCCGTGTAAATAATACACACGTGTCCCGTGTAAATAATACACACGTATCCCGTGTAAATAATACACACATATCCCGTGTAAATAATACACACGTATCCCGTGTAAATAATACACACGTATCCCGTGTAAATAATACACACGTATCCCGTGTAAATAATACACACGTGTCCCGTGTAAATAATACACACGTGTCCCGTGTAAATAATACACACGTGTCCCGTGTAAATAATACACACGTATCCCGTGTAAATAATACACACATATCCCGTGTAAATAATACACACGTATCCCGTGTAAATAATACACACATATCCCGTGTAAATAATACACACGTATCCCGTGTAAATAATACACACGTATCCCGTGTAAATAATACACACGTATCCCGTGTAAACCTTATGTATAGTTTGCTGACGACACAACACCTGGGTATTGCGCGCCAGCATCAATTTATTTCGGTACAATTTGAGTTGACATTTCGATAAAAACACTTTCTACCACAATACCCCGTGTTATTCAACTCTCAGACCATCAGTTAATCATTACAGCTGTTGATTAACAATATGTTTATACCACACGTGGTATAAACTCTGTACGCATTTTGATTGGCTAACACGGTGAACTTTGACCCAAGCTGCAATTGTTATTGACGTCATCAATAATCTAATGACGTCACATCACCAGGTCCCGGACGTCACCGGTACACTTTATTTGCATACGCAAAATTATACTTAGCCACGTTTCCCTTTGATTCAAGCCGATAGTATTGTGGTAGAAACAGGTCACACGACTCGAAATTGTTGGATATGGAATTTATTTCACACTCGTAAGTTATTTTTTAAAAGTTGCAAAAAACACTCGCTAAAGCTCGTGTCTTTTGTAACTTTTAAAAAATAACTTACTCGTGTGAAATAAATTCGATATCCAACAACCACTCGTTGTGTAACCTCTATATATATAACAGAATTAGCTGTACTGTACTGAAAAAGCTCTGGACAAAATATTTCCTGATGTCAGTAGAAAGAAATTTACAAGATCCTAACGCTTACAAATTGCAAAAACTTAAGCCTACAAACGCGATGGATCGCCTTCCGTGCTTTGTAAGCTGTGTACCTAATACTTAGCTGCAATGCCCAACTTGTCTCCAGCATTAACTTATAGGAACCTTTTCTGAAATATTTAATCCTTGTGGGTAGAGTTTTGTATGCTCGTGAAGAATACCTGTTTTACTAGCTTAAATGAATCCCGATACTTGGACGAGACCACGAAACCTGGGCCCCGGAATCCACTGTGAGCGCGGTGACATGGCGCCAATGCGCCGTGTACAGTGCATTCAAGGCGATGAACGATTCCCTTTTAAAGATTTGTTATCAATAAACATTTAATTAAGTTTAATCTACATTATTAGGTAATTGATGGCGCTTTGAACGAATGTAACGTCACAACAATGATTCTGACATGAAATGACAGGAATCTATGTACGTCCCTGGAAATGATCGTCACCAACATAAACACATACTATGATTTGAAACCCCACTCTGAATTCTATTTAAAAGTATGTGGCTGCCGTGTTAGATCAGAAATATGGTACTTAATTTCCAATTTTGAATTAGTTCCATTCACATCAATCACATTTAGAAAACACCAATTTCATGCTACCAAGCGAACATTACAGTTCGGGTATCCTACCCCCAGGAGAACCTAAAACTAGGGTATCCTACTCCCGGGAGAACCCAAAACTAAGGTATCCTACCCCCGGGAGAACCCAAAACTAAGGTATCCTACCCCCGGGAGAACCTAAAACTAAGGTATCCTACCCCCGGGAGAACCCAAAACTAAGGTATCCTACCCCGGGGAGTATTAGTATATCACCATTTTCTCGTCATCTTACGATGCTATCTTCAGTGAAGTGGTCAATCAGAAAGACTGACTTTAGAAACAATATCTACATTTAAAACAAATCCAGTGAACGTCCGTACACAAAGTTCTTCAGAATGTAGACAATTTAACATATGACAAATCCATCCTTTGTGTGTAGTGAATGATTTAGAGGCCTGTTGGTATGGCCGCCTGATAGCAGAAGCGATTTATTACATCAATCAATGACTCATTCAGATTTCTCTTGACATTTTAGGAAACATGAAACAAATTCATTTAAAAGGCATTTCATGCATTGAAAAGATTTAAATGTTGATATCATACTCAAATTTATGAAATCTGAGTAAACGGTGTCAATATTAATCGAAATGACAAGGATAGTAAAATACTGGTATGAATGGGGATAGCCAATACTGCCTTGTCACTGTAGGTGGGGGAGGGAAGACAGGGGGGCAGTTAACAGTCGTCCTGACAACCAAGGTAACATCGCCCGTAAATATTTCCGTCCTGTACAGTTGCAGGGCACTGGGTATGTCTCTCTGGCACGTGAACTGGTGCGGGACTTCCAGACAGGGGTTCGTTACTGCTCTAGTTTCACTGTCTGTTTCCATACCAGTTATATACTTAACGAGTTGGGTGGACAATTCGTTAAAAGAAATTATTCCAATTATAAAGATTGGCGGTTTTATGCACAAAGCCGAATTTGGACACCATTGAATTTCTGTTGACAACACGCGGGAGGGGCTTATATATCTCAAACTACCCGATAGAGTACGTCACACGTAGATCGTGTTACCATTGTTATAAGTATGGAATATCTATATATCTATATAGTAAAAAATGCACAAAGAATTTCTACAAAGACATAACTGCCAGCTTATACAATAACGATATCGTATCTCATCGCTTGTTCAGGCACGTGCTCAAGAAATGTCAATATTTTCTCGCTTCAAACGAGAAGGGTCCCAAACCAAACCCATGGTATATATTTTGTATAAGATCAAAGTCAAATATCTGAAGCATATTCTGTTTAAATGTTTAGTCATAAACTGTTTATTGGAATTCACTTTTGAATAAGTTACTTGTCTGCTGTGTTTATCTAGAAAAGAACAAATCTCTTGTCTGTGCCACCGTGTGACATTGTAAAGTGGATGTTTATCTAGATCAGTATAAGTAGCCGGACTCCTTAGATTGTCGTAGCCCAGTATACACACACAAACATCTTCAATCGACAGAGTTATATTGTATGCAGCTGATTTATATTTACAACTATCATTTTTGGTAAAGTCATGGTGATGACGTCATCACAATGTCGACCAAACAGCCGAGCCAATCAGAGGGCGTGTCTGTGTTATTCCGTAGCCGTGTAAATGGAAGACAAACAATGGAAGAATATGAAAGTAAATGTCCGTTTGTTTGTCCATTAGCTGGGATTAAACGGTTTTGTCACCTATCTAAATTTAAACTTGATGCCATCACTGTGTTTCTACCTGGGTTTGTTTGAGTCAATAGTGTGGTAACTGGGTGATACGACGTTACAATATTTCCCCGTCCGTTAGGTATCCGTGGATTTGATAATCCACATAACACTTGATCTCGTCCTCGTTATAAAGTCATAGCTTAATCTCTCGTTTCTAAATATATATTGTCCTTTTACGTGACAATCGGCACAGTATCAACTGTGATTGATCTTCACTAGAAGGTGCCTAGTATTACAGAACAATGGCTGACAAGTTTGAAAAAACAAAACAAATAACGAATTCGAAATTTAAATTTGTTGCGCGGGTTGTTTACACATTGAAATTAAATGATCCTGTCCATTTTCGGTCAATATCATCAAGAACTGGAGGAGTGTCTATTATGATCAGCTCAAAAGTCTTAGTTTTCGGAATGATATTCGAAGATCAGTTCTTTCTGTACAGCGGCCACACAGACAACGATGCCTGGGGATTTCAATGATATCTTGTAAATAAAAGCTGTCAGAGATTGTGTTATCCAACTACATGTATATCATTGTCCGTTTTATCAATAGTACAATCAGCTTTTCCTGGTTTTCCAATGTTTCACAACTTAACTTAAACTAATTAAATTATTTTGAGAGCCGTATCTGAAACCAATCATGTCAGTACAATACACTCCTTCATCAGAAGTTGTCATATAAATGTCCTTGTCATTTTCTATTTATCCATTTTAAATTAATTTCTTGAAACCTTTCCGTTATCCATAACATATGTAAAGTTGGCTGTACTAATTAACGAGGTTACAGAATACCCGTGTACGTACTGGAGATATCAACATAGTCTCCAATAACACGAAGTCTGTACACTGTATGTCTAAACTTAGAACATTCAGGGAATCCAGACTCCGTGGCGGAATTTAATTAATTGTGAGTTTTTTCGGTACAAACCGGTTCCTATGATAACAGGAACGGATTCGGAATGTTACCTAGACAATGGGATTCCACGAAACGGCTAATTACTCTTAATTAGCCCAGTGGTATCTGAAATAATCTGGTTGTAGTGTTTTAGACGGGTGTTTGTGGTCGTACATAAAAACACTCAACACTGACACTAACAGATCTAGTGATACACAAATTCTCTCCGCATTTATATAACAGTGGTATAACTCCCCGCCCGTAACATCTTACACTCATCTGTTTTCTCTCATCGCCTAGATAACACAAGTTACCACATGGAGACGTCTGCGAATAGAAATGGCTGTTTTAGTATCCGTGTGGGTACTCCAACGTTTAGACTTTTCAACCCTCTTCAATGCTGAACTCATTATGGATGTTTGTTTTACCTACATCGTATGAACTGATCTTCCTTTTATATAATATGTATATATATTCAAATTCTAAACATGTGGCAAATAAGGTCAATACAAATCGTATTAACATACAATTATCATACACGAAACTTCATCACTACACACCACCATTACAGAGTAACCTTCATCACTACACACCACCATTACACAGTAACCTTCATCACCACACACCACCATTACACAGTAACCTTCATCACTACACACCACCATTACACAGTAACCTTCATCACTACACACCACCATTACACGGTAACCTTCATCACCACACACCACCATTACACGGTAACCTTCATCACCACACACCACCATTACACGGTAACCTTCATCACCACACACCACCATTACACGGTAACCTTCATCACTACACACCACCATTACACAGTAACCTTCATCACTACACACCATCATTACACAGTGACCTTCATCACTACACCATTCACAGTAACTCATCACACACCACCATTACACGGTAACCTTCATCACTACACACCACCATTACACAGTAACTTTCATCACCACACACCACCATTACACAGTAACCTTCATCACTACACACCACCATTACACGGTAACCTTCATCACTACACACCAACATTATACAGTAACCTTCATACTACACACCACCATTACACAGTAACCTTCATCACCCACACACCATTACACAGAACCTGATAACACACACACACATACACAGAACCTTACGAAACGATCAATACACAGTAACCTCTCAACACACCACATTAGACAGTAACCTCATCACTACACCAGTTACGGTAACCTTCATCACTACACACCACCTCACAGTAACCTCTCACGATAACACGTACATTAACAAGAACCTTACATCTACTTACACCATTACACAGAACCTTCATCTTTCACACCATTACCATATAGTAACTAATCATACACACCACCATTACCGGTTAACCTTCACTCACAGGTCACCACTCATTAACCACAACCATACACAGTAACCTTCATCACTACACACCATCATTACACGGTAACCTTCATCACTACACACCACTATTACAGAGTAACCTTCATCACTACACACCCTCATTACACGGTAACCTTCATCACTACACACCACCATTACACAGTAACCTTCATCACTACACACCACCATTACACGGTAACCTTCATCACCACACACCACCATTACACAGTAACCTTCATCACTACACAGTAACCTTCATCACTACACAGTAACCTTCATCACTACACACCACCAGTACACAGTAGCCTTCATCACTACACACCACCATATTTCACAACGATGAACGTTCCTGAATGTAACTTGATAAAACAGCGAAAATAGCACAAAGGTCAGAAAGATTTGAAAACGACGGAAAGGGAAGTTGTAGGAAGTTGAGGAGGTGATGTAACACTATATAGCGGCCTGCATGTATGTACTTCCTATCGCTGTAGGGAGGTTATGTCTGTGTAATTTTGTCAACGAAGATAAACTGTGTTATATAAATCACGGTTACAGTCTACTGGTTTATACATTATAGAGTATTACACTGGTCTTACTGTCATCCATTACAATGTTATAGTAATCAGAGTAAATAATAGAGAGATCCATTTACCGGGATATCAACGTTCATGAACTTTAAGAAATTCTCTTACTTAAAATATCCCAGAGGAAAGCATTTAAAATTTAAGAAAAAGTTATTAATATGTTTTCCTTAACTAAAATGCTATTAGGCACTGACTGTTAATAGGAGGTGAAACAAAATC
Source organism: Pecten maximus (assembly GCF_902652985.1). NCBI lineage: Eukaryota > Metazoa > Mollusca > Bivalvia > Pectinida > Pectinidae > Pecten > Pecten maximus. The sequence continues at coordinate 24,342,425 of NC_047018.1, forward strand.
ACCAATCGAGTAATATTTTAACTGGTAGCCATTTTTTTTTTATAATTATCGAAATTGAAAACAAAATATCCAAATTGTTTAATTTTTGTTGGAGCTACCGACACATATAAACAGTCCCCTTGGTGTAACGGTGTGATGTTGAGCGTATATCTCTTCAGTAACCAATAAGTGTTTTTAGTCAGGACAAGTTATTTTTTTTATTTTCGTTTATTGCTTAAACCATTCGAACACTGCCTGGAGAACGTCTAATGTACTGTTAATACCGATTGTGTCTTAATATACTGATGTGCTTGTATTAGTGTTTTATCGCTCTTGGGAACGTTTTGACGTTTGATTTATAGACTAAAGATCTCGTTAATAAAATCCACCGACACACAGGAATCTCACAACGTTTTGGTTTATAGACTGAACTTGACATATACGTGTTCAGTAATGTGTTCAACAACTATTTACAATATACGTCAGCGATGTTTTATACTTGTACTTGTAATTATAACTATTTATTGCATTTTTGCCGGTGAAATATAGAAATTTATCAAACTAATAAAACTTATATTTTCACTGCAGCGATGAGCAGTGAAAATATAAGATTTTGCAGTGAAAATATAACTTTTGCAGTGAAAATATAAGTTTTCCGTTTTTGACCAATCAGATCGGACCTTTGTATTCACCTCGTTGAAACTTGCTGATTTTTCCAGTCGAGGCGGAAATAGATAAATTGGTTATTTTGCTGTATTTCTGAAATTTTTAGACTAGTTTTTGACAAAATATTCACTTGACGTTAGCTATTCATGCACAGATTCTCCTATAACAGCAGAAAACGCTTAAATTGCATTGATCAGTCCTTTCAAAATGGCGCCGTCAAGTTGACGTGGAGTAACGTCACAAAGAGATGACGTCATTACTGATTCCCGCACTTTTTGACACTATTAATTTTTAATTAAGCATTGATGTCATTTTTTTTAGTTTCATCGGGGTATGAAACAAATTTTGTTTGCAAACTTTATGATTCTTACAGAAGTTTGCAAACAAAATTTGTTTCATACCCCAATGAAACTAAAAAAAAATTGACATCAACGCTTATAATTAATTTTTGAAAATGATTTTCTAATTTAAAACATGTTTTATGTACAATTTTACTGGTTTTAAATGGGATTCTTTTTCTCAAATCAATACGCAACGTCAATTGTCGTATTGTGACGTCACATTTTTCGCGCCATTCTCGGAATTTCTTTCATAGAAGAATGAAAAGAATTTTTCGACCAATCACATTTGAGTATTTACCATGAAAACAAAGAAAAATTAATTATTGTTTTTTAAAATTTTGTTTTTAAGTTTATGAAATGCAATAAAAAGAAAATTTAATCGTATGACAGAATATTTCGATATTTTCCACTCGTGCTTCGCACTCGTGAAAATATCGATATTCTGTCATACTCGTAAAATATATGTTATATTAAACGGGAAATCATTCAATATCCTCTATATACCACTCTTGATATGGTCATAGTACCACTGGGATCTAGTATGGTCATAGTACCTAACACAGCGATAACTAAGATCTAGGTATGGTCACAGTACCTAACACAGCGATAACTAAGATCTAGGTATGGTCACAGTACCTAACACAGTAATAACTGATATCTAGGTATGGTCATAGTACCTAACACAGTAATAACTGATATCTAGGTATGGTCACAGTACCTAACACAGTAATAACTGATATCTAGGTATGGTCATAGTACCTAACACAGTAATAACTGATATCTAGGTATGGTCATAGTACCTAACACAGTAATAACTGATATCTAGGTATGGTCATAGTACCTAACACAGTCATAGTACCTAACACAGTCATAGTACCTAACACAGTCATAGTACCTAACACAATAATAACTGATATCTAGGTATGGTCATAGTACCTAACACAGTAATAACTGATATCTAGGTATGGTCATAGTACCTAACACAGTCATAGTACCTAACACAGTCATAGTACCTAACACAGTCATAGTACCTAACACAGTAATAACTGGGATCTAGGTATGGTCATAGTACCTAACACAGTAATAACTGGGATCTAGGTATGGTCATAGTACCTAACACAGTCATAGTACCTAACACAGTAATAACTGAGATCTAGGTATGGTCATAGTACCTAACACAGTAATAACTGAGATCTAGGTATGGTCACAGTACCTAACACAGTAATAACTGATATCTAGGTATGGTCATAGTACCTAACACAGTAATAACTGAGATCTAGGTATGGTCAAAGTACCTAACACAGTCATAGTACCTAACACAGTCATAGTACCTAACACAATAATAACTGAGATCTAGGTATGGTCATAGTACCTAACACAGTCATAGTACCTAACACAATAATAACTGAGATCTAGGTATGGTCATAGTACCTAACACAGTAATAACTGATATCTAGGTATGGTCATAGTACCTAACACAGTAATAACTGAGATCTAGGTATGGTCAAAGTACCTAACACAGTCATAGTACCTAACACAGTCATAGTACCTAACACAGTAATAACTGAGATCTAGGTATGGTCATAGTACCTAACACAGTCATAGTACCTAACACAGTAATAACTGAGATCTAGGTATGGTCATAGTACCTAACACAGTAATAACTGAGATCTAGGTATGGTCATAGTACCTAACACAGTAATAACTGAGATCTAGGTATGGTCATAGTACCTAACACAGTAATAACTGAGATCTAGGTATGGTCATAGTACCTAACACAGTCATAGTACCTAACACAGTCATAGTACCTAACACAGTAATAACTGAGATCTAGGTATGGTCATAGTACCTAACACAGTCATAGTACCTAACACAGTAATAACTGAGATCTAGGTATGGTCATAGTACCTAACACAGTAATAACTGAGATCTAGGTATGGTCATAGTACCTAACACAGTAATAACTGAGATCTAGGTATGGTCATAGTACCTAACACAGTAATAACTGAGATCTAGGTATGGTCATAGTACCTAACACAGTCATAGTACCTAACACAGTCATAGTACCTAACACAGTAATAACTGAGATCTAGGTATGGTCATAGTACCTAACACAGTCATAGTACCTAACACAGTAATAACTGAGATCTAGGTATGGTCATAGTACCTAACACAGTAATAACTGAGATCTAGGTATGGTCATAGTACCTAACACAGTAATAACTGAGATCTAGGTATGGTCACAGTACCTAACACAGTAATAACTGATATCTAGGTATGGTCATAGTACCTAACACAGTAATAACTGATATCTAGGTATGGTCATATTACCTAACACAGTAATAACTGAGATCTAGGTATGGTCACAGTACCTAACACAGTAATAACTGATATCTAGGTATGGTCATATTACCTAACACAGTAATAACTGAGATCTAGGTATGGTCATAGTACCTAACACAGTAATAACTGAGATCTAGGTATGGTCACAGTACCTAACACAGTAATAACTGAGATCTAGGTATGGTCATATTACCTAACACAGTAATAACTGAGATCTAGGTATGGTCACAGTACCTAACACAGTAATAACTGGGATCTATGTATGGTCATATTACCTAACACAGTAATAACTGGGATCTAGGTATGGTCACAGTACCTAACACAGTAATAACTGAGATCTAGGTATGGTCACAGTACCTAACACAGTAATAACTGGGATCTAGGTATGGTCATAGTACCTAACACAGCCATAGTACCTAACACAGTAATAACTGAGATCTAGGTATGGTCATAGTACCTAACACAGTCATAGTACCTAACACAGTCATAACTGAGATCTAGGTATGGTCATAGTACCTAACACAGTAATAACTGAGATCTAGGTATGGTCACAGTACCTAACACAGTAATAACTGAGATCCAGGTATGGCCATAGTACCTAACACAGCCATAGTACCTAACACAGTAATAACTGAGATCTAGGTATGGCCATAGTACCTAACACAGTAATAACTGAGATCTAGGTATGGTCATAGTACCTAACACAGTAATAACTGGGATCTAGGTATGGTCATAGTACCTAACACAGTAATAACTGAGATCTAGGTATGGCCATAGTACCTGACACAGTCATAACTGAGATCTAGGTATGGTCATCGTACCTAACACAGTAATAACTGAGATCTAGGTATGGTCATAGTACCTAACACAGTAATAACTGGGATCTAGGTATGGCCATAGTACTTAGTAATAACTGTAAGTAAACCCTGGACCTACCAATAAGTCAGTCAGTAATTAGTACATGTACACCAGATAGTGATAATTAACGTTTATACGTACATGTACACTGATACTGATAATTAACATTATCATAACTCAGGGATAGGACCGTTTTCTCCTTCTTTCTTACATGTAGCAACGAAATTTATAATTTGAATTTATAATGTTCATATGATGATGATGATGATGATGATGATGATGGTGCATATATCAATGTCAAATGGTATCTGTGTATTGTTATTGTTTTCAAAATCTGCTGGAAAAAAATACGAAAAAAAAAAAAAACAACAACAAATAAACAACTATATATTAAGTATACAATATAAAACAATTTTGGGTTTTGATCGTTTGTTTGCTTGTTTGTTTGTTTTTGTTTTGTTTTTAATTTTACTGATATGACCCTGGTACCACTGCTATGATTGGACTAATAGACTATTGTTTATTCTAAATTCAATGCACGTATAGCTTTATATAGAAATACTAAAGACATACCATTTCTGTGCCCAGTTTTTCCATGGCAACATCTATGGAGGATTTCTTAGTCTTGTGTCCGGGTCGGAGAGTAGGTGACAGTCGTTGTTTAGACATCTCCATGTTTTCCATCCTTCGTCTGTAAAACTCGCGACATTTGTTGGAAAGCTCTATTGATTCTGTGTATTTATCACGATTGTCCATTGCAGGGTTAAATTCTCCACATGTGGTATCCATTTTCTTTACAATTTTATAAGAAACTTTTTTGTACGAATTACAATTGTCTATTTATGTTTCCTTCTTCGGTGAAGTTCGTTAATGTTCGCTAGTGTTCGGCTCATTTAAGAGAACCGTCGTCGGCAGTGTCTACGTTCTAACTGGGGAGGCCGCCTTTCTGGTGTATAGTATATAGTCTACATCTCACCGTACCCAGATCTAACGGAGGGACTTGACAACCAGCGAACACTGGGGAATGTACACAGTGAGTCAGATTCTAAACACACACAACTCTCACACAGACTTGAGAGTTTTAACATGAAAGCTAATATAATATAAAGAAAACCACATAGGTTAATATATAGAGCTTCGGTCTGAATAAAAAATGACATTAGATATTTAAACGGTTAAATCATTTCAACAGATATAATAATGGCGTATTAACGTAACGTATTTGTAAATAGTCCACACGGATCCTATGGACCTCGGGACAAATTACACCTTTAGTTTAATTGACGGTTGGTGGTATTTTATAGATAAACACAATTTGTTATTTAATAACGGGGTGATGTTTAGAGGTATATTTTGACAAGGGGCCACATGATCTTGATGATAGCACAATAATGCGCTATTTTGCGGTAGTTAAGAAAACAAGGTACACATCAATGTTTGTCTGTTCTCTGACACGTGCACTAAAACGCAACAACAGGCTCTGTGATCCAATACTGCCTGGTACCCGTTCATCAACAACTCTTCACTCATCTGATGATACCATCTAATACGTAATTATTTACTTTTATTCTAAAATTATACCAAGAGCTTGTTACATGTGCCGAGGTCGAGATGTAGTTTTATTAACCCCAGGGCAGTTATATTAACCGATGACGCAGTCCGAGGTTGATATCGCTGAAATGGAGTAGGTAAAACCAAATAAATTGTGTCTTCAGAAATAAACATATTTTTATATACTTTTAAACTAATCTGGGATTTTCTCTGTATCAAAGTTGATACGGGTGAGAACAACACACAGCCGACGGCCACTTTCCTCGGTGGTTACAGCTACAATGGTAAGTTGGCACTACCTACGTAGAGGATAGTCACCAGGTTTTAATACTATAACGTAAACATAATAAACGATAATCAAGCTAAACATTTAAAACCAAATCATATCAAAAAAGTTTTGAACTAAACGAATGAACAGTCACACTAAATCAATTTTTGCTGACACTGCTTTGATGTTAAAATGCTCGAGTTTAACCGTTTCCTACTGAAACCAAACGAGCACACGAATTTGGTCCTTTATTTCTCGTATACAAAGTCGATGTAGAAATGAGCAATATCTATATTGAACGAAAATCTTATGAAACATGCAAAAACGGTGTCAAATAGGATGTGATACACGGGATAGTTAGCAGGCTTCCTGCTGAAAATTTGGAAGATCCCGAGAATCATGCTTCCATAAGGTCAACCAAAGAGAACAGAATCAACAAAACACGAGACGTTTATAAATAGAGTGTATTGATAAATATAAACAATACTTCAGTATTTCGCCCTCGTTTGTTGACCTCATGAATATAAAATAAGGAGAAGATGGTGAGTTTTGTAGACCAGCTAGAGATGTGTTAGTAATGAGAGCCTTGTATGGTGTTTAGCTTCAGACTTCGATCACTTAATCACGGGGACAATTCTTCGAACGTTAGTCTAAACAAAAAGGTCGAAACGTTATACACGGCAGCTGATTTCAAATTACTGTACTAACATTCGATTCAGGGTTATCACCACTAAGTGGGATTGAAATAAAGGTAAAACTGCGCCCACAACATTGTGAGAGATTGACACATGCCGTGTAATGTACGTGATTTCGTGTGGAATGTCCACACATACCAAAGAATTCTTCACCGGTTCAAGGGGTCTTGTTTTAGTCCGAACTATGACGGACATATCTTCAACAGGTAGTCTGGTGATACAACACATGGCCGCCCCCATATTACACTTATCATAGCCTAGCCCCTGACACGGGCTGCCAAAACCACAGCCTATGTCACAGATGAATCGTATCGCCAGGTATCGACCAGGTAGACCTCTTATCACAGAGTTTAACAATGGCTGTACCTGTGACTTACAACACCACTGACACATGTTAGAGACCGATCTATCAACAATCGATACAAAAACGAAAACTTCCGGACGGCGAACACGGGTCCAGTTTTAACAATTACAAGCCGATGGAAGCTGTGTTTGGAGATTTACACATCGGCAACTCAGACAAATATCCCTTATAGAATGTGGTCACTGGGATTAGAAATAAAAGTCGGAAACGGATGGAGAACTTATGTTTACGTTACTGGGGCCATTTATAAAGAGCAAACATTAATCTGTTTCTTTGTCGTTATATCAGTTTAAGCGGATCTTATATCTAAGAATTCAATTTCTTTGTTGCCTTTTAACAGGATAAAATTCCGTATTATACCAAAATACATGTATTTAATGGGACTCGTCAAGAAGTTTTTCGTAGAAGCGTTCCTTCGGCCTCGTCTCTATCAATTTGTTCTAACCAATAAATGGCAAGATGACAAGATAATGGTCAAAAGGGAATCGAGACAGCATAAATACATATTGTATTATATATATATATTTGATAATAAGCCAAATGACCAACCCTTATGTATGTATCCATATGACAGATTGTACATAGCGGACACAGCACAATTTCCGTCTTCCTGTTCTTCACCAATTTCACACTAGTCAAATTGGTAATGCAGTATACACTCACGTGTACTTAATCAATCGCTAGGATACTGACATTCCCTAGTTAAATGGTGATATCCTGAACTAGATCATACATCCATCAAATAATGAAGGATGGGTCACTGTTCCTCATGTCAGCCAAGCAATGTCTCTAAGACAGTGAATATCGTTTGGATATAGTATAACCTGTCTACAAGAACATGTTGAAGAGACTTTGTTTGGAAAGCACGAGTAAGAACAACGACCTGTTGTTGATAAAACATCTGCTGATACCCAATACATTAAGGTCCCTTCGTCTAGAAATGTGTCTTCATATAATCAGTATCCGTTATTATCTGCCTATTGTCTGCGACACGGCAGTATATTTCCCTCATAGGTGTCTACATGATGTAAAAGTCGGTATTACAAAAATATGTAATTTTTATTCCATAAAATGTATGTATTAAATTCGCTGAAATGATTTTAAAGACACAAAGTTGTGTTTTTTACCATTAAGGAGATCATATACTAGCGCGCATTATGTTGTTTGCTTGCAAAGCTCTGTCGTTCAAATAGATCATAAATACCATACAAAAACAGTTCAACGCTTACATTTACATTTTCCAACGATTTGATTTTTTTTCCTTTGACAGATCATATTTAAAAAATTCATAATTCCCGCATTACCGACAGGCAACACAAATTTTAGTCGTTAACTGGAACAGCCTTCATGTCTCGTGCAGATTGGCAAACAAAATCGGCAACAAAATAGTGCTTGAAAAAAAACCCCAACAATTTATTATATTCTACATTTATTACAAACAAAGTATATGGCATGTTTTCTCATAATAAATTATTTGACAAAAATATGTATTTTTGCTCAAATTTATCTATGACAATGCTTTCAGTATATTGGCCCGGAACAAAATATTGCGCAGGTCTGCGTTGTATTACTACGCTGATACTGTCGCATGATGCATGGCACTTAAACAAACATCAACGACACGTCTCTAAAAAAGGCTTTATAGTGACAAATGCCATACAAATGTAAATATATGTATGTGTATGGCATGTATGTGTATAGCAAACTACAAAGGTTATTGGCATTGACGGCCTTGGTCACGCCATACATTTCAAACATCCGGGTTACTCTGTTGGATTCAGTCCTGTCTGACAGGAAGATGGAAATGAGTTGCTATATGGTTTTCTTCCTTAGCTGACATTGGATCTTGTAAGTGACACAGGAAATAGGACAGATGGTAACATAGATATATCACGGCGAGGTGACTTTCTCCATACATGACAACATTTCACAGCAGATTTTCCGAGAAAAGTATGAAACAATACATTGAAACGTTTAGTTGTGTAGTGCTCTAGAGTTTAGTAAGTTTGTCGCACTGCTTCAGGAAAACGAGACAAAGAAAACCCTACAAAACTCCGGTACTGATGACGATCAGACTAGCGAGGGTCGAGACGCTTCAGGAAAGCGAGACAAAGAATGACGATCAGACTAGCGAGGGTCGAGACGCTTCAGGAAAACGAGACAAAGAAAACCTTACAAAACTCCGATATTGTATCGATAAGACATAAACGAATATGATATGGTTATGAGTCTGAGTTGTCAAGTGGTCTAGTATTATACTTTTTATGCCGGTGGAATTACCCTCCAAATTACGGTATACATTATGATCACGAGACCCAATACAATCCTAAGAGGGAGTATGTAGCAGTAGACATTCGCCAGTACAAGAATCATTTTACGTTCAGTGGTAGGTTATTTTGACCAGAGTATATCACGTGATTAATTAGTATCAATAATCGACATGATTTACTAGAATATCACGTGGTCCAAGATTGTTTGATCACAATTTTACCGCAGGTGTCAATGCCAAATATCAATGTACATGTACTTTACAACACATGTTTTGCCTATTTTGCGGGAAAGCAGTCAACATCAAGACACATTAATAACTTGGACGAGACCCGTAGATCTAGTTTTACGTAATGCGTTAAGATGTGTTGAAATGTATTTCTCTGTGTGAAATTGTTTACCGAGGTGGTATGGACATTAGCACGTCCACAGTAACCCGATTCCCGCATGTGCGTGTGAACTTGATGCACCAACTAAAAATGAACATGGAGTAGAAAGATTGGAAGGGCATTTGCACTGTATTAATATTTAATGGTCTCACAACAGTTCACGTGTAGATGGGAGACACGTTCGTCTCGTGAGATCAGGTATTAACTCGGACGGTCTGACTTACAGAGGAGAAAAAGACATCAGACTACAACACCATCCGAGGACACCTCTCGTCATCTCAAGGGGAGGGGGGAGGGTCTCATAAGGTACCCGAACTATTCAAAAATTAATGGCTTCCCACAAGAATAGCTCGCTTTGATACAAAGCGTCATTACAGACAGTTTGATAGGACGTCCGCTACAAACGGTCGGGGTTTGGCAAGAGCTAGTGTAGCCCGAGTTTTCTCTGGCCCTGTCACCATGTCTGGTGTAGGGCCAGAGCGCACTACTATATGAAAACGTGGAATTATCCGACACCGTTTGGTGTCGCTAAGAATTTGATGCAAAAACAATAAAATCGGGTGTGACATAACACCTACCTTACATATATGGATAAATGAGATATTTATGTACCCCAAAACACCCATTTAGTCTCATATAGGTGTTTTATTTCGTCCGTACAGGCCCTCGCTTTACGCTAGTCAAAATTTCATACTGTTGACCCGCCATTTTGTAAGTGACAGTACGACTAACCACCCAAATCGGAACGCAATGAACCGAAAAGACCACATATGATTTATTGTGTTTTTCTTCTTACAAAGTTTAAATTATGAAAACTAAGTTGATTATTTCCCAAAAGATGTTATATTCCATTAAAAAAATCATTATTTATAAATTATAAGCGGTAAAATATATAAAAATAAATGTTGTATTTTTTTTTCTTTTCGCTCCATCGCGCACAGATTAGGGTAATTAGGCGGACCGCGACCTACATAGTTAGCAATATGGCGTCGAGTCAAGTATGAAATTTTGACTAGCGTAAAGCGAGGGTCTATACGGACGGAATAAAACACCTATATGAGACTAAATGGGTGTTTTGGGGTACATAAATATCTCATTTATCCATATATGTAAGGTAGGTGTTATGTCACACCCGATTTTATTGTTTTTGCATCAAATTCTTAGCGACACCAAACGGTGTCGGATAATTCCACGTTTTCATATAGTAGTGCGCTCTGGCCCTACACCAGACATGGTGACAGGGCCAGAGAAAACTCGGGCTAGAGCTAGTGATGCTTTGGCACATACGACTCCATGCTTATTATTATATCTACCAAGTGGTGTTATTTGTACCCTACCCACAATTATTGTAATGTTAGTCAGTGTGGGAGAACATGTATTGTTACATGCCATGTTATGCCATGCCTTTTTTTTTTTTTAGTAAACGCCCAAAATTTAATTCACACTTGCATTTTTGGTTTGTGCCGTGTTTCATGTAGCAATTTTGTGTTGACACCGTGTTGAATATTGCCATGTTGTGTTGAGACCATATTACATGTAGCCATTTTTGTTGACGCGGTGTAACATGTAGACATTTTGTGTTGCGAGTTCCAAACCCACGTGCCGCAGTTGCCTGGTACTAATCGTAGGTCGGTGGTTTTTCTCCGGGTACTCCAGCTTTCCTCCACCTCCAAAACCTGGCACGTCCTTAAATGATCCTGGCTGTTAATAGTACCAAAAACAAAATAAACCCTAAGGCAGTTCTTTCAATGTACAAATAACACAACAATTACCAACTACCTGTGAATATAATATTCAACACTAATTTTGACTAGACTTTCACCTTTATTTTCCCTTCGAAGCGGGAACCCGAAACGACGCCAAAAACCCCGTTGCCGTAACAGTTACACTACAGTGGTTGACGCCGTGCTTTTTCATCTCATCTGTACATGGCATGTCCAGATCCTAAGGAAGATAACTCGTATACATTGCGGCTACGTTCGCCAATTATCTCCTGTTATCGGTACTTACTGACTTGGGATGTCATTCATCATCCTAAGTGACAGCTTATTCCCACCTGTTTGTTAACATATACTGGATAGATATTAATTGCAGAATACATTAACATATTGCAGTTATAAAAATATAACTATGTACCAAATGTATAAAACAATGAACTATGTACCAAATGTATAAAACAATTAACTATGTACCAAATGTATAAAACAATGAACTATGTACCAATTGTATAAAACAATTAACTATGTACCAAATGTGTAAAACAATGAACTATGTACCAAATGTATAAAACAATTAACTATGTACCAAATGTATAAAACAATGAACTATGTACCAAATGTATAAAACAATGAACTATGTACCAATTGTATAAAACAATGAACTATGTACCAAATGTGTAAAACAATTAACTATGTACCAAATGTGTAAAACAATTAACTATGAACCAAATGTATAAAACAATGAACTATGTACCAAATGTATAAAACAATGAACTATGTACCAAATGTGTAAAACAATGAACTATGTACCAAATGTGTAAAACAATTAACTATGTACCAAATGTGTAAAACAATTAACTATGAACCAAATGTATAAAACAATGAACTATGTACCAAATGTGTAAAACAATGAACTATGTACCAAATGTGTAAAACAATTAACTATGTACCAAATGTGTAAAACAATGAACTATGTACCAAATGTGTAAAACAATTAACTATGTACCAAATGTGTAAAACAATTAACTTTGTACCAATTGTATAAAACAATGAACTATGTACCAAATGTGTAAAACAATGAACTATGTACCAAATGTATAAAACAATTAACTATGTACCAAATGTATAAAACAATGAACTATGTACCAAATATATAAAACAATGAACTATGTACCAAATGTATAAAACAATGAACTATGTACCAAATGTGTAAAACAATGAACTATGTACCAAATGTGTAAAACAATGAACTTTGTACCAAATGTGTAAAACAATGAACTATGTACCAAATGTGTAAAACAATGAACTATGAACCAAATGTATAAAACAATGAACTATGTACCAAATGTATAAAACAATGAACTATGTACCAAATATATAAAACAATGAACTATGTACCAAATATATAAAACAATGAACTATGTACCAAATGTATAAAACAATTAACTATGTACCAAATGTGTAAAACAATGAACTATGTACCAAATGTATAAAACAATGAACTATGTACCAAATACATAAAACAATGAACTATGTACCAAATATATAAACAATGAACTATGTACCAAATGTATAAAACAATGAACTATGTACCAAATGTGTAAAACAATTAACTATGTACCAAATATATAAAACAATGAACTATGTACCAAATATATAAAACAATGAACAACATATGTACCAAATGTGTAAAACAATGAACTATGTACCAAATGTGTAAAACAATGAACTATGTACCAAATGTGTAAAACAATGAACTATGTACCAATTGTATAAAACAATGAACTATGTACCAAATGTATAAAACAATTAACTATGTACCAAATGTGTAAAATAATGAACTATGTACCAAATGTGTAAAACAATTAACTATGTACCAAATGTATAAAACAATGAATTATGTACCAAATATATAAAACAATTAATTATGTACCAAATGTATAAAACAATTAACTATGTACCAAATGTGTAAAACAATGAACTATGTACCAAATGTGTAAAACAATGAACTATGTACCAAATGTGTAAAACAATGAACTATGTACCAAATGTGTAAAACAATGAACTATGTACCAAATGTATAAAACAATGAACTATGTACCAAATGTATAAAACAATGAACTATGTACCAAATGTGTAAAACAATGAACTATGTACCAAATGTGTAAACAATGAACTATGTACCAAATGTATAAAACAATTAACTATGTACCAACTGTGTAAAACAATGAACTATGTACCAAATGTACCAAATGAACACCGTAGAGAACAAACTGTGTACCAACATTCACCACAGTAGTTTTTTATACCAGAAACCTACTGCATTGGCCACTATTTAAATGTGCAAGCAACATTCATGTTATATTTGTTTTTAGTTGTGTAACGTCCTCGTAACAGCCAGAGGCATGTATGGAAGAAAACAAATCACAGCCTGGCAGAGCAGTGAGTAAAGAAAGGAAGGGTTCAAGTATTGTACATGGGAACAGGTGATCTATTTTTCTCTCTTTAATGTCCCTTAAATAGAAGACACGTTAGAAAATCACCGATTATTTGGGGCCCATTTTCGTCGTCTTCTACAATCAACATACAGTGGGATAAACGGACCATATTCTTGGGTTATCAATTGTTCTATGAACAGAAGACAAAGGAGAAACCAATCCGGCCCTGCAAGAGGGTTGGGGCCACATTTAGTCTCCTCTGACCATTCCGGCACTGCAAGAGGGTTGGGGGCACATTTGGTCTCCTCTGACCATCCCGGCACTGCAAGAGGGTTGGATGCACATTAAGTCTCTTCTGACCATCCCGGCACTGCGAGAGGGTTGGGGGCAGATTTAGTCTCCTCTGACCATCCCGGCCCTGCAAGAGGGTTGGGGGCACATTTAGTCTCCTCTGACGACACGCAGTGAGATACAAACAAATCATTTCCTTGCTCCTGCATCATGGTTGCTTCGACAGTCAAACGACAAAATCACCCGCATACATTATGCTGTTTTATGCGCTTTCTAACTCGACATACAACGAGACTTCGATTTTGATTGTGATATCCATGGACAGAGGGTAGGCCTATCATTCAATCCTTTTAGTTAATTCATACATTTACAGGTAAACTATTTAGCTCATCTTGTCCGACAGGTTGGCCGTAAGAATTGCACCTGCTGTCCTCAAAGCATTATTTAGGGGTGAATACTTTCTATTCCACTTTTGGCCGGAGCATTTTTGGGAGTGGAACAACTAGCTGGCCCTTTTTCAGTACAGTGTGGCCGAGTAGGGTGTCTTGCTGAGTGTCTTTGTAAGTGGGGTAGCACTATAAATCAACATACAGAAACAAACAGTAACTTCCGATCGAAGGCAGCCTTATGGTAATGAAACGTTAAACAAAACATGGTACAGGGGGGATAACTCGTTTGGAGGAGTTGATCGATTTCCTATAAATGATACATGTACTTGTCTGAAGTATTTCGGGATACAACACACCACACTTTGGAGCACTGCTATTCCAGTCTATCGACCGGAAGCAGAGGTACATCCCGTGTCACAGACAAAACGACAAAAAGGTGACGTTGACCAGGCTTATCATGTCGTGACCACGATAGTTTCGTCTCACATGCAAACATATTCGGAGAAGCTAAAAGTTCGACCCCCCCCCCCCAAAAAAAACCCCATACATCAGCAGCTATATTATTGGTACATTGCCTGACAAGACAAGCAGACTTCTCCCGAAGGGCTGTATTGGACGATGGACCATTCGGTTCGTGTAAATTGATAACGTTTCAATCCGCAGCCTCGTTATTGTAATTACCGAACCCCGAATGTCCTAGTGAATGATTCCAATACCAGAAACTCGACTCCGTCATTCACGATCTGATACAAGTAGCTTGGACAGCAATCCGTTTATTTATTGAATGCATATGTAACAAGTATATTACCCTAGCGGACTCTGTAATATAGTGGTCTTGTTGGGACTATTCCGGTAATTAATGGTTTGTGATAAGGTTACGAGGTCATAGTTTCTCGGTAAATCCTTAAAATACAGTCCATTACCACAGAAACAGTACTCGGCTGGTAGTTGACTTCTGTACACTCTTTGTTCACAAGTCCGGACTCGATCAGGGTATTGACTAATCAGAAGGGCTCTAGTGTCCACTCCCTCTCCCCTCTTTAATATATAGTGTTCATTAGAAAAATAACCCTCATCGGAAAACTTCAGGCTAGGTACATACATGTACAGATCTGTTCAAAGTTTAGAGGGATTTCAATGCTTTATTGATTTTTGAAAGGGACTTTTGATAAACAGACATTATAAAGACAAACAACCATGTGCAAGTTTAACTAGAACTGTAGTCCGGGGACCAATCATACCCCCGCCGGCCATGAGGTTAAATTAGTAGAATAATGAAATTAATTGTAGTTTTGTATCACACTGTCAATTTAGCTTTCCAAAACTGGCAGTTTAATTCTACTTCTTATATATTAATTACATCTACAATGTATAAGGATTAGTGCCGTAAAGTTTATTTGAAATCTTATTGCAATTATATAACCAAGAACTAATCGTGATGGGAACCCATTACAAAAGTCCCCAAACACCTCCCATACTTCAGAGGACGCATATATGTGGTGACTATAGCAACGAAACCCATACAGTTAAATTTGAAGTCCCTAAAACCCCTATTTATAAACCAATTTTCGTAGACATCAAGCACTATCTAAATGTCTACCAATCAGAAGCCACTGTGTGGTTACTATGGCAGCAAAGCCCAGAGTTGAATTAGCAGTCCCCAAATACCCCTACATACAAATTCTCATCAAAATGACAATATCTAAATTTCCACCAATCACAAGCCTCCGTGTGGTTAATATGGCAACAAAGCCCATGCAGTTGAAACCCAGTCCCCTAATACCCCTATACCAATATTAATTGAAATAAAATGATTACATGTACATTTCGACAAATCAGTGGTCAGTAAATGGCGGCCATTTTCTTAAAACGTGAAACTAAGGCTACGAAAGTGACGCAAGCATATAGCGCCCTCTTTGTGCCAAAAATGAAAAACTATTGTTTTTGGAGAAAATGCTACAAAATCAATTATGTCTTCCATCTTTTTGAGAAAATTAAGCAAGAAGTTACCCTTTTGAATACATTTTGACCCCACCCTTCAGGCCCCCTGGGGGTCAGTCCCACCATCTGTACAATTTTTAATCCCTATCCCATAATGATGCTACCAGACAAATATGAGCCATATTCATTGCTTAGTTTCAGAGAAGTCGTTTATATAAATTTAGCCAAATTGACTCTGCCCCTCTGGTTGAATCCCCAACCCCCTAAAGATGCAACCAATCAAATTGTAAATTGTTGAGGGACAGACAGACGATGGACGCTGCTGTATGGCATAAGCTCACCTAGGTCCCTTGGACCAGGTGAGCTAACAATATAGCAAATAGCAACAAAGACTGTCATAAACCAAGCGTTTTATTGATCATTACAGAAAAAAAAGGAGATAACTTTCGCAAAAAATACAAACATACAAAAGCTAAATAATTGTACATTTTAGTGTACACAGGACTTATCTATTGGTGTACATAGGGCTGTTATTACCAGCCTTAGATTGATGACACACAGTTGCATGCCATATAACAATGACTTGGAACAGGACAAATCTGAATAGAGCCATCGGGTGGTTTCATTCTGTCAGCTCAACTTGTGTTGCTATAAAGCATACTTGTCAACTCCCTGTGGCCAAATCTTATAATACTTTTATAACATCTGACTTACTGCCATGGATGTAGCTAATGGGGCTTTCAACTTGAAAGCAATTTCCCCACAACACAGTGTTATGTATAGTCCAACAAAAAACTTGTGCTTTGGGAAAATTCCATGTAACTGAAGCTACACCGACAACACAAAGTTCATCATATGAAACAGAAATCCTCCAGATTGTCGGAACAAACGAAGTTAGTGAACATGGATTTGACTAGAAGATAATTAATATTAAAGGTTAATTGAATGAAGACAAATTGGCTAGAAAAGCGACAGGATGATACTGGGAACACTCAATGATACATGTTTTCTAAGATAGCTTTCTACTATCAATCTAGTATTTAATATAAGCTCATTATTATGTACATACATGTATACAAGATGAATTCTGCATGAAGTTTAAATGTAAAATTGGAAGCAAAATTGTCACAATTAAGCTATACTGATGAAGAAACATGGTAATAATATATATATATGTCTACAAATCTTCCATCAACTTGACAATTTCTTACCAAGAATGGCACAAAAATTTGACAAAGTACAGTATAAGAACTTGGCAATTTGAAGTCGCACACAAAACAATACCTATGAACTTTGATACTTTCACATGGAATATGAAGATTACATGATACATTACAGTGTTGACACACAGTATTAACACGCATGGCAGTCATGGTTTGTTTTGGTCCCAAACACCAACTTGCACATAGTATAAGAACAGCACTGAACAGTAGCACTACACTTGTACAGGGTGATAATCATTCCAACACAAGAGCTGGTGACAATAATACTCGTTATAAAGCATAATTTGCATGCAGTTTTTGCACACTGTGCAGAATTATTTTCACTTAACAAACAAACTTGCTCTCATTTTATGATGTTATTTTTTGTCTGTTTTAACAGAATGGAGTTATGTCCATACTTTTTTGCACTGTACACAGCAAAAGCACCATTCATCTTTATGATTAACAATCTAATCTAGGATTTTGTCTATATGGAGATTTTAAATGTACAAACTGGTATGCATTGCTGGGTGCAAACAAACCTACAAAAGTTTTACTACCAGACACTAAGCTACTACTTGTTACATGTACTTGTATACAGCTATTTACAGATTCAGGACTTGAGCATCTCTGTAAACCACCAAACACTGGTCTTAAAAAGGAGGGTTTTCCTAAACTCAAGTGTCTTTTCTCAGATCAATCTTGTTCACCATTGCCTGAAAAACTTTTTAACAATTCAATCTTTACTTTTGTCTGAAGCTATTTTACTACAACACACTAAAATGTGTCATTTCTAATGAGATGTAACTGACTAAAACTTGGTGACATTAATTAGGCCTACCCACACTCTGTTGGTAATTCCATACCCCCGGTGACAACTACTGGGTAGCAAGTCTATGATATTCATACTAATACATCTATTTACAAACGTTACATCCTTTCCGAGAAGGTCTATGATTGTAAGTTTCATTTATACTGTAACAAAAATTGCAACCAAACATTTTCTTAAGAATAACAATTTTGACATTCTACACGCCAAACAGGTAACAGATACATGGAATTCACAAGACCTCTCAAACAAAAATAGATCTTTTTAAAAAAATGAGTAACAGACTTTGCTTTCAAACTTTCTGTACCAGTATGACTGAAATCTTGGTCAGACTTCCAGAATTGCATAGTCGCAAACAATGAACACATCCATTTTGTTGAATCTCCCAGAACAAACACAGGACAACGTTAGGTAAGAATTTATATTGTCTATATTATCAGTTTCAGAATGTGTTCGATTCTCTACATATGTGTTGTGTTTTACTATATAAAGACAGAAAATAATTCTTTGAAGAATGAAGAGAATTCTGGTAAAACTATGCAAGTGTTCAGATATATAATGATACTCTCAGTAACTCGTTTTTAAAGACTTTTCTCTTCTGGCTCCTTATGTTTCTCCAAAGGAAAGTTATCATTCACACCAAACTACATCATCACTAAGTACTAACAACAGTGATTTGATTATATACCACACTTATAATACTCAGTGCTCTTAACACAACTCAAAACCAAAAATACTGTCATTGCACTGGACAATAATGAATATTTGGAGGGAAAATGCTTTCACAATAAATAATGTAAAACTGTGATAAAGGGGTTATGATACCGAGTCGTATATATCTCGTGTGCTGAATTATAAATGCTATAGTGTATAGTAAATTAAAGCTTTTACAAATGGTGAATACCTGAATTAATGATATGGAATGTAAACTAAACAAAGTACAAAAAATACATTAGCATGTTGTTTAACTTGTATATTTCCAAAACAAAAAAATAAAGAGTATTAAACAGAGAAAATAAAACAAAACATTTAAAACAGGAGAAGCTGCCAATCAACCGAGGAAATACTTGAGTAAAGAGGTAATGCATGCCATGTAAACAAAACATACAGGGAGATCAACATGAAAACTGACAATCACACTTTCTCACAAAAACAAAGTTGGTTCAGTGTAGATAAATAATCCTTAAAATTGTGCAGACATTGTTGTGTTTTTTTTTTGGTCCTTGCATTTGACGACACGGTGAACACAGGGCAGGGTAAAAGGGCGGGGTAGATAGGTAGGGGCTACACCCCTTAATCAGAGTTGGTGATCTGTAAGTTCAGCTTGTTCCTTCTGACCTCCTCAATTTTACGCTCCTGGAACACAAGTGAAAAAAAATATCAAAATGTTTGAACTGTTAATGACAAATTTCAATGATATGACAGCGAGTTTGTCTCCTTCAGTATTAGTTGTATGTTTTTCTCCTGTTATCGAACAGGTTATTCATAACACCTATTCTTTTCATGTTTGAAGGGAAACATGTCTACAATCAATTTTATGTGAAAAACATGAAAATGACAAATTTAACTGAATTACAAATGGCAGTTCTTAACCTGATTTTAATAAAGGAGACAAACAACATAATGAAAGTTAGATAATTGTGTGTGTGTACACAAGTTTACAACAGCATGCCCCTGTATTACTAAAACAAAACAGTGCATATGTCACCACCACAAACAACAGTTGGCCGGTCATTATTATATTCACTTATCACTTGTCCCATTTAAAATTAAGAGAAAGCTCTAGACTTCTGGCCTACACCAAAAACACCTCAATCTTACATGTTCCTTGAGCCGATCTTGCAGTGCTCGCAAGTGCTCTTCACGGTTCCTGAGAGCATTTTCCATCTTGTTTATCATTTTCTCTTCCTGTGCTTTGTTGATGTTCTCACTGGCCTTGCAAACTTCCTCAATATGTTTTGCCTATCAAATACAGTCCATGCGACAGAAATTAGCAACAGAAAATTTATGTATGGAAATGACAACCAAATCTTATGGAGTGTTATCTTCTCTTAAGTTTGCCTCAAACACAGAAAGCTACAATTGGGCACGAGATGGTAAAACAGTATTGCCTTCTTAAATTGCATCTGGATATTTATTAACTGTAGTAAGGTATTGAATAGAAAACTTATTTAGCTGTTTACTTATAATTTTTATGTGTAATTACCAGTCATACAAATAGGAGTAGACACATGTGGACAAGGGTACACATGGCAGTAACAAAGGTGTTTCACTCACAACAGGTTTACAAGCCAAAAAAAAAAAAAAAAAAGAAGTTTTTTTTGTAATGAAATGCTGTGAAATTACCATTAATTGAATTATTGCGATTAAGAGTTATAAAATAGTTTCTGGGCTATATATGTGAAAAAACAAATTAATATAACTATTCAATAATATGAATGATGGATAAGAGAAGCGAACTGAATAAAACACAAAGGTGATCAATAGGAGACTGGGCATGAGGATTTTTATGTTCAATCATGTCATTATACCATACTTTTGAAAAGATAATATCTTAGTTGAGGATATATATTCTAATTCTGAACCCATGCTTGTTGTAAAATACCAGATAAAACAGGATAATTTGAATAATGACATGCCCAGACTCTGTAACATGATAATGACAGGCAAACATGGATCTTACGTGATCTTTGAGGCGGACTAGCAAGGCTTGCAGTTGAGCTTTACGGTTTTCCTCTTTTGCTTCAAGTTTCTGATCAATTTTTTCTTTTAAGCTGAGATCTTTGGCCATACTGTCACTATTTTTACAAACTTCCTCCACCCTGGCCAACTGTTGTTATCAGACACAAATCAAAGACAACATCAATATCTAAAACAACATCCATATACTAATAGAAAGTACAATCTTCCACCTTGATCATTTCATATTTTTTTTTAAATGTTCATTATTACTTTGATCATAGTTTACTACTTTATGCTAGTGCTTTTATTATGGTAAATGTATACTATAATGTGAACAATTCACTGCCAATATCAGTATATATAAACAAATTGGGAAGATTGAAGTAAATTTGACAAGTCATACCAAATCCCATAAATCCTTATGGTAATTCTCCACAAGAAAAAGGTCAATCACCAAATCAGAAGATATGAAAACTCTATCTACAAAGACATCAAGATATATGAAAATCAAATGAATAAGTAACATACATGATCCCGGAGCTTATCCTGGAGAGCCATGATTTGGAGTTTTCGGTTTTCCTTTGTGATTTCCATAGACCTACGAAGCTTGGCGTGTGCAGCTCTGGCAAACTGCTCCTCCTGTTCCATTGATTTTGACATTACTTCCTGGATTTTTGTTTTCTCTCGTGCGGCAAATTCCACTTTCTGCGCCTCTATGGACTATTAAGTGAATGGAAAGCAATGTAATGTACAATCATCAGTCACACAAGTTTGACATGTGCAAAATTGATTAGGAAGTGTATATAGTCCATAACACAAATTTTAGTTTATAGCTGGTTTTATTATTATAATTAACTTAAGTTTCTTACAGAAACCAGGACTTTTATTCATCCTTAAAATTGAAAGCTGCAAATTAAGCACAAAAGAGGCAAATTTTTTACTGATTAGTTTCTTGGTTTTAATATAAACTCCTCTTTTCCCTTGCTAGGCATAGAGTATTTTGGACTCAATTGACCTTTTACCTGTTACACTGGTAATGCCTGTAGGCAATACATATATGTTAGTTGCATCAAATATCTCAACTGTTCAAATGTTATACTCAGACATGAGATAGTTGGAACTTGAGGTCAAGGTCACAGTAACCAAACAGCAGTGCACTGCACATCATAGAACGAATATTCATGCCCTGCCTACACTGCTCTCCGGCAGGGTATGAAGTCCCTCCCATTGCCGATAGTGTAGCAAACCCCAATGTGATTCGCATCGGGCAGTATTAGCTGTGGTTTAAATTTTCTCGGATAAAAAAACACATGTAAATTGATGATTCTGGTATCTATTATCAATATTCAAGCCACAAACCTGCACATTACATCAATTGTTTGACAATAAATAGTAAAATCCAAAATGAGCAAGAGACACAGAGATATCAGTTCAAACATACCGCCATCTTTGATACAAGCGTAAAGGTCAATTTCCTTATAAGGAAATCAAAATAAATTGATGCTAATGAGATTTCCCGCGAGATTTCAACAGAAAAACAGATTCGGAGTTATATACCTCGGCGAGGAAGGTCAATTCATTCTGAAATTATTTAATTATGCAAAGTAAGATTCGCTTTCTTCACAAGAGTTACAAAACAGTGGTTAAATATCTCTGATTATGTATTTATTTATCGTAGTAGCTTCATCCATATATGGATCACAGGTTCCATATTTGGGTTAGAATCCTCGCAAGAGTTCGAGAAGTATCATGGCGGATCACGGAGACAACTCCGAGCAGTATGATATCAGAATATGCGAATTAAAGATTTCTAGATTAGACGGTAGGCTAATACATTGCAAAATTGTATTAGAAATGTTTAATTATATGAACTATTACTCCAAAGTTAAACGATATCCGCTATTTGTAGCATTTTCGAGGTTCACTGTTTTGCTACATTACGAGCAATGGGAGGGAATCGTAGCTCTGACGACGACCATCTGTCAGAAATTGTCCGTCCGTCGTCCAGAGCTACGTTATCGCAGCTATACACATCAGCTTGATTCAATAGTTATATTATTTGACCTTGAGTTCAATGTCATAATGAACCCATGATGAAGAGGAGACAATAAGTACCATGGAAAGACAAAAATCATTATATGTCCCTACTTATGAACTTAACTGATAGATAGATCAATGTGTCCAATCACACTAGAAAATAAATATTAGATATTGTATCATAAATATGATATTAGGAGGATGCGTGGCAAAGTGGTAACACACTTGCCTTCACCTACGCGACCACATTAGCTGTCTCCGGGGAATTATTCTGGTTTCCTCCCACATTTAGATCCCTTGTTCACTTGTCCAACAAGTGTGATTTTTATAAGTTGATATTTATAACTTGTTTTGCAATTCTTATAAAGTTTACATTTTCCATTATAATATATAAAGATGGTGAGTACAGCTGATAATGATCAAATTCCACAGCTTTTTTGCCTGGAACTGATAAAGACACGCTGATTAACAAGAGATCTTTGCGGGATCTTGGTACCCACCATCATACAATTAAGTCAGTAGTGGCAACATTATCATTATTTTATATATATATATATATATATATATATAAATTGTCTTCAAATGTGTTTGAAATTGTTTTAGTATGTCATTTAACATTTTTAAGGCCAGTCATGTTGTAAAAAGAATTCATCTGCTCGCAACTCTCGTAATGAGTAGTTTAAATTTTTGACATCATCAAAGTTTCAAAAAACCAATGAGATGTGGCTATCAACAGTGATTAATTTGGGAGTGTTAACACAATACATACCTGTCTCCTTTCTTCAGCCTTCATCAACTTTCTGGCGATTTGATCATGTGTGAGTGGTCTGTCTTTGGGTGGTGAGACAGGTCTATATGAGGATTCCATGGCTGGCTTCAGGATGTAGTCATAAGCCACACCTCCATAACTCTCTTTGGTACCTTCTGTACACCAACACAAACATATTTAGTTATCAGATATATAAAACAGGAGACACAACTCTAAGGTCTGGTTCATCAGTATACCAGCTGTCACTTCAAATTCTATTTTACTCTTGAAATGTTACTGATGTTATGCGAGAAATTCATTTGCCACAGGGATATTTTATCAACAGAATAAATGATAACAGAAGGCAAACATGATGAATAATGAAAGCGATGTTAAGAATTCTTCCATGAAAGAAAAGCAACATTTCCCCATAAAGCACTCACTTGGTAAAAGCCTTCATGATCATTCGTTATGTTCTGCAGGAACTGCCTCCTTTCATTAATAAATCATTTACTCTTAAAACATTAACACTATAATAGTGTGGCTGGATTATCAGTGAATTTTGCTCAAATTTGAAAATGTATTATTGATTTAAATAACATAACTTCCTTCACATCTTTTCCTTTTCTGATAATTGTTATATATCATTCATGTAAAATAAACAGCACCAAAAACACATACTTAAACAACAATATGAAATGAAAACAAGCACCAAAATATAAATGTAATAAATAATAACTATGTACATATTGATAATAAAAAATCAATAATATGACATGCATAAATCCTAAAGATAGAAAAAAACATCATTTCTCCAGTAATATGGACATGCACAGCTGGTAAGATTTATAAAGGTCATTCCTTGACCACAAACATTACTGGCACAGGTACAGTGTACCTACTGTCAACTGTTCAAATTTCATCATATTAAAATGCACATTTTTTGTACATGCCTTTTGAATAATTCAAATACAAAACTAACAAACTTAAGTTAGAAATTTTAATACTCCATCCACCTATAGGGGCCTTGTGATTCCTTAGAATATGTTTCAGTTTTAACATACAAGAACTTGCTGGGAAATAGGTAGGAAATCACAGTCCAACTAAGCCATGTCACATCTGATTACACTCTCTAAAGAATCTAATATCAAATAAAATTCACACAAATATAATTCAAACTCAACACAGATAATCTAATAAATCAAGTTGACCTGCAATGGACAGTAAAGCAAACTTAAGTGCAAGACATTTCATAAATCATTGGTATATCTTAGATATATATGCAAGTACAAAAAGAAATCAAATGTTTCTAATGAAAATAAAATGAAATACAGCACTCACAAGACAACACCAAATTTGCATGATGACATGCAAGACTTGTGTGTGAAATGGTACTGACTTTCACCTTTCCCCTTCCATACTATTATAGCATCGAACGCTCGTTTGTTTGGATGAACCTGTGGGTGGATAGCTGGCTTTTTTGGAACTGTATGTCGCATACACGAGAATATGTTCAGCCAATTACTGCAAACTGTCGATTGAAAAGAACAGGATTAGTAATGAAAGAGGTCGACATGTTAGTAATACAGAAAATGTCATGTTAGTAATGCTTCATATCAACAGAAAATTAACATATTAGTACTGGCAGTATGTTATACTTATAGCAATAGAAAATGTCATGTTAGTAATGCTTCCTATCAACAGAAAATTAACATATTAGTACTAGTAGTATGTTATACTTATAGCAATAGAAAATGTCATGTTAGTAATGCTTTATATCAACAGAAAATTAACATATTAGTACTAGTAGTATGTTATACTTATAGCAATAGAAAATGTCATGTTAGTAATGCTTCCTATCAACAGAAAATTAACATATTAGTACTGGTAGTATGTTATACTTATAGCAATAGAAAATGTCATGTTAGTAATGCTTTATATCAGCAGAAAATTGACATATTAGTACTGGTAGTATGTTATACTTATAGCAATAGAAAACGTCATGTTAGTATTACAGAAAAAAGATACATATGTTAGCATAAACTATGTTAAAAAGTGGAAGTCAGAAAAAAGATAAATATTCACTATATTCTAGCCATCTTATACACAAGATCCTGTTAGGTGTAAAACAGGAATAAATCACTTTCTTTCCTCAATATATACCTCTTTGCTAAATTTATGACTTGTAAGGATGTAATCAGCTAAACAAACAAGTACATACTAGAACATTGTTTCTTTTTATCATAAAATACCGGCTCTCTTTACTAATAAGTGAAAGTCATTTCCTGATAATTAATCAGAACTCTGTATTTTTTTTTATATTGGATACCCAAAAACAAAATAATGCTACTACTCTGTGTTAACACATTTTGACTTCTTGACCCTTTTTGTCCCTGTATTTTTTTTTATATTGGATACCCAAAAACAAAATAATGCTACTACTCTGTGTTAACACATTTTGACTTCTTGACCCTTTTTGTCCCTATCCCTTAGTGGGGACCATATAATTCACAATTTTGGTTGACCTTTGGCCATGGGTTTCTGCCAAATTTCATTATAATTGGCTCAGGGGTTTCTGAAAACAGAGGACGCAGGAGGACAGACAAAAGGTCACTTGAGACTTTGTGTATCAGATGACCTAAAAAAGCAATTTTGTAAAGATTTGAATTTCTTTTTTTAATGTTTCATAAAGTAGTATTGTAGATGTACATCAAAGACAAACCACAAAACAATTTTATAATTCATATTCATTCAAAAGCTTCTGTTAGTTACAGATTTGTAATTTGCAAAAAAACCCAAGAATAGTCCATTTTCTGAAAAACATATTCCTTTTCCAATTCAAAAGTGCTGTTCAGTTGTTTGATAATGAACTAATAATATATCTTCAAACACAGCCCTTTAACGTTCACTACCAAATCTAGTTACAACTTATTTCATCGTGGAAAATCATTCTGGTCTATACACAAAGGAATCCCCGAATTACCAAATGAATAAACATTTAGATTCCTGTCTTTGCATACAAACTAGGTTTGATTCTGTGCCCAGTTTGTATATATGGCTATGATCAAGATTAAATGACAAGTACATTTGGCTTTGCTAGCCACAGGAGCAGAACAAAATCCTGAATTTCCCTTTTCATCCCGGAAAGTAGTCAAATTGGAGATCACTCTCCCCCGAGTAGCATTAGGATCCTTCCCAACCAAGTATCCCTGACAAAAATTAGATGTTCACATGATGTCCTCCCAACCTGTATTGTTGACATTTCCAAGTTGTGGTCTAGGGACACACAATAAGGCACTTACAGGAGTGATGTTGACCTACTGTATGAAGACAACATATGGCCTGATGTACAGTTATCTCTGGGTTGGCAGCGCTATAAACTCTAATGTGTGTTCTCTATTATTTTTTATTGATGTGGCCTGTCTAAGCTAGTGTGGCCAACATTTTAACCGCTATTTCCTATTCTGTCATACTCCCATCACTCCAGATAGCCATAGCAGAAATACTAGCAAATATGAATTAAAGATGATGTGGGTTTTTATTGAAATCCTCCCTCATATGTTCTGAGGGAAATGTTTTGGGCAATGCTCCAAAAACCTCCAATGATCTGACCATTTATAGGGTATCCTTTCTGACATGACTACCAGTTCATAAATCGATACACTTTTGCCATTTCTGTAGTTTTATCAGGAACCTTATATTTTGTGGCTAGACTCCAAATGTATACAAAAATATACACAAAACTTGACAAAAAAGCTTTTGTTGCATTTGGTAGTCTATTTTTTCAAAACATGTATGCAAATCACTTAATTTTGCTGATAATTCTAATTTTCTAGAGACAGCGTGGTCAGTCTAATGAGTCCAGTATATATACATCTAGATGTATAAAATACTATACTGCAAAGCACTAAAGCATTAATTAAACTGTGCAAGATAATATATAAAACAGTCCATATCAAATTATTTATTTAAGATTTCATCTTTTATTAACTAAACAAGACCACCTGGCTCTACAGCAAATTTGCAGTTGATTGAGGTCATTTCTACAGATACTATGCTGATAACCACTTTATTCAAATATCAGAGTAAGCTAGATTTATTCATGTCAATATATTTTCTAGTCCTTCATTCCAGAATACTATTGACCTAAGATCAGGTCTTGGTAACTCTTGGCTCTAAGCATGCTACAGACAGGCCCAACATCAAGTCCCTGGGCCTCTTGGTTATTGAGAAGAAGTCGTTTAAAGATTTTAGCCTATTTGACCCATGTGACCTTGAATGAAGGTCAAGGTAATCTATTTGAACAAACTTGGTAGCCCTTCACCCCAGCATGCTTCAGGTTCAATATCAAGTCCCTGGGCCTCTTGGTTATTGAGAAGAAGTTGTTTGAAGATTATAACCTATTTGACCCATGTGACCTTGAATGAAGGTCAAGGACATTTATTTGAACAAACTTGGTAGCCCTTCATCCCAGCATGCTACAGGCCCAATATCAAGTCTCTGGGCCTCTTGGTTA
Organism: Pecten maximus; assembly: GCF_902652985.1. NCBI lineage: Eukaryota > Metazoa > Mollusca > Bivalvia > Pectinida > Pectinidae > Pecten > Pecten maximus. The sequence continues at coordinate 24,370,938 of NC_047018.1, forward strand.
TTGAGAAGTTGTTTGAAGATTATAGCCTATTTCACCTCTGTGACCTTGAATGTAGGTCAAGGTCATTTCTTTGAACAAACTTTGTAGCCCTTCACCCCAGCATGCTACAGGTCCAATATCAAGTCCCTGGGCCTCTTGGTAATTGAGAAGAAGTTGTTTAAATGAAAAGTTGACGCCGGACGCTGCACCACAGCATAACCTCACTTGCCCTTTGGGCAGGTGAGCTAACAATCCATAATTGAATGAAAACATATATTGAATTATTTTAATTTCATTAGCTTAAAAGTCTTAAATACATTTGTGAAATGAAGGCCTCAGAGTGCCACCAGAGACCAACTTCTCCCATTTCCAAAATAAGGTTCACAACACAGGAAAAGATGGATTTTTTGGGGAAGAGTATCAGAAGACTTTATATAACCACAGATGCATGAGTGTCATAGATTATACTTTCCACTTAATAAACTATTTATATAGCTAAATATGCAGGCACTGAATCATGTGCACACACACTGCAAACAGAAGCGAGTCCATCATGTAAGATCTCTGGACAGAATCAATAAGCTGCTCGGTTTTCGCCAGGATTGGCTTAAAAATATACAATAAAGATGCATGGTTAACTCTGGAATATAACTACAGAAAACAAGAATTCCACAAAATGAAATGTCTTGCCTGTCCAGCTTTGTCAGTATATTAAGTTTTAAGCAAACTTCCAAAATTCCAGAATAATGGACCATAAGTTCTGGATGATATTCCATAAATGAAGGCTGTGTTGAGATGTCCACTGTGATCTAAATTTATACCAAGGTTTGAGCAACAGAGTGAAATGTAAAACTTTCTGCTGGAAAAGTAACACTGTAGTCTCTTTGCTAAGCAGTCGAGACACTGATTTTTTTTTTTACAGTATTATTTAATTCTATAATCTTTTTATAATCTACGTTTATCTAATATACATTCCTTAATTGACTGTGACAACTGCCCAAACACAATGTTATCATTGATACTGTTTGAGTAATTATCTACCCAAAGGGATGATAGGTATTATGACTTAAGCTTAATTTCCTGCTTCTAGTTGTTCTGGTAAACCATATAATTACATGTGACCATTAACGGTGCAGCTCTAATGAAATTTTTGAATTCTGGTGTTCTTTTTTATTACTGCTGCAGGGACTCTGTAATGATATTAAACCATAACCAGGATTTCTACTGCTGTGTTGGATGGTAGCAGATGGCAACAGGCTTTGAGAATAAATTTATCTTGCTTCAGACATGGGGTAGTATTGTGGTATTATTCTTGCAAGCACAAATAATCTGGTCGACCTGCAATACATGGTGCAGCAAACCCTATGCTTTCTGTTGTTGTCTGAACCTGCAGCATGCCCATCAGACTTGCCAAGACATGGGCAGTGATCCAAAGTGGCACATCAATATAATGTCTGGTTCTAGTAACAAAGAAGTAAACAGACTCTCCAGGAACAGTCAGAGAGGCTACACAACTCCAACAACTTGACACCTCAGCAGACAGTGAGAACAACATAAAACTGAAGTCCTTCACACCATGTACAGCTGGTCACCACTAAACTGTAGTCCTTCACACTATGTACAACTGGTCACCACTATACTGTAGTCCTTCACACCATGTACAGCTGGTCATCACTATACTGTAGTCCTTCACACTATGTACAACTGGTCACCACTATACTGTAGTCCTTCACACTATGTACAACTGGTCACCACTAAACTGTAGTCCTTCACACTATGTACAACTGGTCACCACTATACTGTAGTCCAAACTTGAGTCCTTCACACCATATACGGCTGGTCACCACTATACTGTAGTCATATTGAGAATCAATTGTATTCTTCAACAGTGTTTTCTTTTATATCCCCCCCACCCCTGATATTTGCAAAATAATTCTTTTTATAGTACTGACTATATTTTTATAGTTTGAAATGGTTGTCCATGGTTGCCAATCTACCATGGTATGGTAGATTTTCTTATAGTACAATCATCTTTAAGTGCAGTAACCCGGTAAAAGTTGAATGACATTCCTTTATTGAGAATCTGTGTATACTGTTCATAGTACAGTTCCTATGCCTTGTTATTTTCACGACATTTTGGCAACCACATTTACCAAGGCAACTTTTGGTCAACTAGAAAATGTCTAAAGACATAAGTAATGTTAGTCATACCTTAATACCCCTATGTACCAAATTTGGTCGAAATCGGACAATATCTAAATTCTGACCAATCACAGACCGCTATTTGCATTAGCATGTTTATCATGGTAACAAACCAATATATATAGTGTTGTTCGGCATATCCTAATAGTACCCCTTTATACCAAATTTGGTCAAAATCAGACAATATCTAAATATTGATTATTCAGAGGCCCAGATTGTGTTGCCATGGTGATAGTTTTGGAAACAAATATGTCAAATTATCTGCTTGTTTTACTTACAACTTCTGACCAAAGATGAATAAAATCAGCAAACGACTGAGCAGTTATAACTCTTTATTGGAAAACATGTTTGTAGTAACCAGTTATTGGCAGTTACCATAGCAAATTTAAAAATATTATAAATGTATAACAAGAGGCCCATGGGGCCTGTATTGCTCACCTGGTTGGATTGGACCAAATGTCAAAATAATGTTCATATTGAATTTGTTTTATTTGTAAATCTCTAACAATGCTATATATATATCTATGGTTATAGTGTGGGAATCCGAACTGCTTTAAAGATTAATGAAGTACAGACTCTCTAAAGGTCTGAAAGACCTCAAGAATTGTTTTTAGAACATACATGCATTCATCACTTTATAACTAGTAGCGATTTAAAGGAATTACCTCTATTTCCCCTATTGGGCCCCACCCTTTTGGCCCCTCGGGGGGGTCAGAGTCACCATTTATGCAAAATGTGTTCCTCTTTCCCCAAGGATGTTTCTGACCAAATTGGGTTCAAATCCATTCATAACTTTATGACTAATAGCGATTTAAAGGAATTACCTCTATTTCCCCTATTGGGCCCCGCCCCTTTGGTCCCTTTGGGGTCAGAGCCATCATTTATGCAAAATCTGTTCCCCTTCCCCAAGGATATTTCTGACCAAATTGGGTTCAAATCCATTCATAACTTTATGACAAGTAGGGATTTGAAGGAATTACCTCTATTTCCCCTATTGGGCCCCGCCCTTTTGGCCCCTTTGGGGTCAGAGCCACCATTTATGCAAAATCTGTTCCCCTTCCTCCAAGGATGTCTCTGACCAAATTGGGTTAAAATCCATTCATAACTTAATTACTAGTAGCAATTTAAAGGAATTACCTCTATTTCCCCTATTGGGCCCCGCCCCTTTGGCCCCTCGGGGGTCAGAGTCACCATTTATGCAAAATCTGTTTCCCTTCCCCCAAGGATGTCTCTGACCAAGTTGGGTTCAAATCCATTCATAACTTTATGACTAGTAGCGATTTAAAGGAATTACCTCTATTTCCCCTATTGGGGCCCCGTCCCTTTGGCCCCTCAGGGGTCAGAGCCACCATTTATGCAAAATCTGTTCCCCTTCCCCCAAGGATGTCTCTGACCAAGTTGGGTTAAAATCCATTCATAACTTTATGACTAGTAGCGATTTAAAGGAATTGCCTCTATTTCCCCTATTGGGCCCCGCCCCTTTGGCCCCTCGGGGGTCAGAGTCACCATTTATGCAAAATCTGTTTCCCTTCCCCCAAGGATGTCTCTGACCTAAAGAGCTAAAAATACACCAGATAGACAACATTATCAAGTCCAAAGAACCATCTACTTCAAAGAGATGAGCTAAAATGTAAATTTAGAACAATTTAATGGGCACCAAGGTCAATATATCCACCTTAAAAATATTTTGAAATAAAATGGGGGCACACATACACAACTCCCCTCATCAATAAAATAAATCTGTCCGGGGGTTCATGAGTTCCACTGTATACCATCTTTTTGTTTTGTTTATGAAGTGGTTTATGAAGTGGTCCTATGGATGGACGTGCACACACACAAAGTGATTATATACCCAACTTTACTAAAGTAGGGGGTTGTAACTAACAAATTTCATTATTACATATCAGGCGGTATTGGATGTTTATAAAGCAATATAAGTAGAGGTATTCTGTAATTTGTCAACCAATCCAAGAATTTTACAAATGCAACAATATATCAGTTATTCCCTTCTTATTTGAGAAGGTCTTAAGGGAGAATATTTTTTGTAAATAATTGAGCTAACTTTTGTAAATTAAGTATCATTGAAACACTACAACATAATTAATCAGTCTAAAATACCCTTTATGCTAATTTGTTTCAGCAATAATGGATTCTATGTTAATTAATTTATGTTCTCAGTTCATGGCAAAGGCAGCTAGAACATAGTGTTTTATGCATATCATATGTAGGACTATTACTGAATAGTTCCAGAGAAAGCATACTTTGTTCTGATCGACACTGTATCTAGTTTTTGTTGAGTCAGTTTTGTGTATGGATTCCATATGAAAGCCATCAACAATATATGTGAAAGCCTGCAAGTAAATCAGGCTTTGTGAAATGGTGTGGAATGGTGGTAGGCTCTGAGTCAGAGATGAGTCAGGGCGTCTCATTTCCACAGAAGCATGACGCTAACACTAGACTTGCCTTGACAGAACCAATAGCTGCCCCAAAGGGACATATATTGCAATGGATAGATTAAATCATCATTATCATCATCATCATCATCCAAAAAAAGAAAACAAAAAAATTGTGTCTAAGGTAACACTGTATAATACACTGTCAATGCAAAATTCAGTTGGGCCTTGGATACATAAACACATACATATATATTTAAATTAAATTTAGTGAAGAACGCAATAGCTAACACATTTGCATTCAATCAATAAATTTCATGTGGAGATTCTATCAACTGACACAGGTTAGAGAATTCTTCCTACCAATATGTTCTTAATGTGCAAACAATCAATATTTTGAAATACAACACAGTGCTGATGATGGGTGATTCATATTCCTTTCAAATCATTTTATTTGAAACCTAACTGGAATGTTATTGATTTTTAAGAATAGTAAAAAAAAGTATAATTAACACTTGTACTTAACATGTCATGAATTATAAAACTAAATTTACCAAATCAAACATGACAAGTATGGAAAGACTGCCAAAAGCTACACTATCGCGTGGGACTCTACCAACTTGAACACATATAGGTCCAGGTAAACAGTCGCCACCTAGCAGACAGGCAGCTAATCATCTATACACTGATCAATGACCTGGCTGTCCTGATTAGTAGCATGAATCACCTTAAGCTTACAAATTAATATTAACACTTAGTCCTACTCTTCAGGTACTCTTATCAGTTATCATCACGCACAAAAATAACAACCAGGCATCTTTTTTTTCTCTAAAGATATATTTCCATGGCATCTTAAAACTCATAAATATATTAGATTCTCTTTGTTATGACACACAATAACAGACTGAGATAGAACAAGTAGAAAAATAAAATATCAGATCCCCCAACAAGAGGCCCACTAATGGCCAATATACAGATTGGAATAGCTCACCTGCTACTAAAGTAACTTCTTTAAACTTCATCAAATTAAGATTGCACATTATGAAGCAAAACTTTTCGGGAAGGTTTCATTCTTGCAAATTCAAAGATGGTCATGTTTTTGTTCCAATATCAAAGTAGGTCAATTTTAAATGCTTGAACAAATATTGAAGAGGTAACTGAGCCTTTTAGCTATTGAAATTGATTGATAAAATACTTAGTTAATGACCCATCAATATCTATGATCATATAGGGCCTAAAGTAACGCAAGGCCCAATGTACCTGTATTGTTCACCTGGCATTAATCGGAGAAGTGGGTTTAAGGCGATACATATATTTGTTAATGTGTGTGTAAAAACAGGTAGCCGAAACATGTCAACAACGGTCTCCAATAAATCGGTCCACTGAATGAATCTCCGTGTTATATAGGCTCACCATTTTTACACACATTACCTGGAATTTTTGGCGAGCCCTCGTGTATAAATATGTATCCACAGCAAATTTGTCTGGATTGCTACAACTCTCTACTTTCTGGGATGTTATGTCTCTATAACGGCCCAAGTGCTTTAAAACCTTAAAAGCCAGAGTTGGACTACAACTGCAACAGCTAGATCAATACAAATCCAATTAAAAAAACACAAAAAAAAACCCACACCAAAACACTTCTGTATTCTGTAGAAGAATTAACTAGCAAGGAACTGCAGAGGATAGAAGCCTGCAATAAATGCTGTTTTCACACACCCAGCCCAGGCTGTCAGCTTTCCATAAGGCCAAATTCTCCAACAAATTGTAAAATGAGTAATTTATAATGCAAAACTAACTAACATCTTGTCCTGAATTCCAGTAGTAATTTAGCTAATAGACAGCAGGTTCTAAAGGAAGTGTAACGCTTCATGCATTATCACATTGCGGAAAAGCTAGCATGATAAATATAACTTTGTCGAAAATAATTCAGAGACACTTGCTGAAGCATTTTATATACAAACAAATTGTCAGAAGTTGGATATGATCAAAAGAACTTCAGGACATTCCATTAATCACAGGCTAACACATTCTTTTTGTCACCTATTCAAATGTGAACATCAAGTAGAGAACAGTAAGCACATATTTTAAGGACTTTATCAGGTGTCTTGGGGACAGAACCCTGTCATTGCTTGGGCCAACACTAAAACCGATGCTGAACATAGACTCTATATGTGCTAATTACCGTCAAGCAGAGGGCACAAAAACACTGCACATATAATAAGTTACTCAAAGTTATATCACGCAGTGGATACCTGCTTGTGTGATGTTTGTGACAAGGCACTTTGCCTTGTAAGAATATACTATCATACAATCCCAAAAAGAATTACATGTCATTATATCTCAACTGTTCTGCTTTGACAGTATACTTTAAACAACTTGTTTTGGAGTACACAAATCTTAGCACAAAACCAAATTAAAACAGATTAGCGGAATGATGAGTAAATGCATCAATAAGGCCTAGGCCTGCGTTATTAAACACTGTACAGAAACAACAATTGCCACAATGATAACTTAGCAGAATGCTTCCAGTTTGAAAATCACTATCTTAATGTTATAAGTTTTAAACAAACTCCCAAATTTCACTAAAATCTTTCCCAAATAATAACCAAACAAACATCCATGTCAATAAAGTGATAGTATTGAAGCACACAGTATGTTAGAAACATACATGTAAATCTTAAATGCATTGCAATCAAGAGGCCCATGGGCCTTAATGGTCATCTGACTCTAAAGACCCTTTTATTATTGTAGTATACATAGCAAGTATGGTGGCAGTGTTGGCCATGGCAGCCATCTTGGATTTCAGACTGAGCTAAAAAATAACAACATGTGGTCAAGGCCATCTCAAGATCATTTCAGGTAAGTTATATTAGAGCTGAACCCCACAGGTGGAACTTAAGAAGACCATGATTGCGCAATCATGTTACAAAATGGCCGCCATGACTGCCATTTCAAAGATTTTAGGAGGCTGAAAAATAGCACCAGTGGAACTGGATAAGAAGTTAAAAGTGTGTTTTTCAAGATGGCTGCCATGGTGGCCATCTTGGATTTCGAACCGATCCAAAAATATCAACACTTGGTCAGGACAGTCTTGGGATCATTCCAGGCAAGTTTCAGCTCAATCCCACTGGTGGAACTTTCTGAGAAGCAGATTTTATTCATGAAATGTATATAAACATTGGCTACCAGGTTCCTCATATTGTTTATCATAACTATCTGCAACATGTTGTTTCACAAGAAAATTAGGAAAACTAGCGTGAATTTTACAATTTGAGAATCTTCAAACCAGAAATAGCAATAACCAACTTCTTACCATATAATAATTTTTTCTCTCCTCTAAAATAAATGAACAACTACCTGGTAGGTCCAAAAGTAAATCTTAATAATTTCAATTTGAGAAAGATATATCAAGCTCTTGCTGGGAAATACTAAGATCTCAAATAGTTGGTTTAAGTCTACTGAATCAGGGTTCAATATACATGTGATACATCGTAGAATAATGCCAGTCAGACGATTACCAGGTATGACATCACAGCCTAGTAAAACAGTGAGGAGTGGTACAGTATGATCAATACTAGAGCTCTCTCAGCAGACTACCTTGCCTTGGTTTTACTCACATCTGTATGCACAAAAGGCAGCTAGCTGTATTGATCATACAAAAGTCAGAAAATCCAAAAAGAATAGCTGATGGCCTTCCTGTCTGACAATGATATGGAACAATAATAGATAGAATTGGACTATTACACATATATATCATTATATTTACCTCAATACCACATTGTTCTTTTGCAATTTTTTCATGCTTGTGTGATTTTTATGCAGTAATCAAATCTTGACTGATTGATTGATGGAGTTCTTATAATACAGAAATTGATAATCAAAAGATCATTAATTAAAGAGGTCCAATGGGTCTATTATAAATCCAATTATCAATTTTTTTTTTAAAGATGTCGGATTACTTAATACAGGATCTTTCCAGAAAACTTTGTTGGAAAAGCTTATTCATGTGACTTTCAAAGCCTCTTAGTTGTTTTGGTTAATTTTCTTCCCCCAAAAAGACAATAATGCTTTATTCAAAATCTTAATCTTGATGTGTTGAAATATCAACTTGGGTATAATATATTAATCTACTTTGTAAGTACTAAATAGTGCAATTTAAACTTCAGTAAATTTTGAAAATATTTTGAAAATCACATTCTGAATTAATAGCAATAAAGTTATATTAAAATTGCGCTAACTGAATAATGGTTAGCTTATTCTAACAAAATGTAGTTAGTTATTTTCAATTATTAAGATTACAGAAAAAGTCAGAAACACAAGCATGTTAAGAACTCCGAAACTGGTTTTTATCTTTCAAGTAATGAAAAGTAACTGAACATCAGCAAAGATGTAATATGGAGCTTGTTAGAAAGAAAAAACAAAACAAAACAAAACAAACCCAACTGTCAGCTTTTCAACAGGTTTTACATCCACTAGTTGCCAACTTATTGTTGCCACCAGCTGCAGCATGCATAGTATCAGTGAAAAAATACTACTTTTTGACAGACTTGTGAAAAATATAAATTATTAGCCATACTTATGAAATACATTTGGTATTACTGAAGACATTGATCGATATCCTCTATGTATCAAGCCAACACAAAATACCATAGCCGTTTTTTGTTTTGGTAATCACATTTTGTTACTTCCCAATCAGCACTTCTGATTAACAAAGATAACTATATATGCATCATGACAAATATATCAGAAGTATATATGTATATATTAGGGTTATCTAAGGTACCAAAAGTAAATTCTTTATAGTAAACTGTCAGCACCACGTGCACTATAATGTGAGATCCAAGTGTGAGTTCAAGTAATTCCTCTAAGAAGGGTGACCACAATATCTTAAAATGTCATATTTTAACAGCTATTCAAAATTCTGACTTTATGAATTGTCAGCTGCTTGACATTCATCTTGTGTGGAAGTGGATTCCTGCTGGAAATAAAGAATGTTGGTAAAGAAATAATAAAAAAAAGAATCATGTTATAGAGCTTAGCCTTACCTGTTGTCATTGTTATAGTGAAGAATGGAGCTCTGCCTTACCTGTTGTCATTGTCATAGTGAAGAATGGAGCTTAGCCTAATTAGCTGTTGTCATGTTGATATTGAAGAATGGAGCTCTGCCTTACCTGTTGTCATGTTGATATTGAAGAATGGAGCTCAGCTTTACCTGTTGTCATGTTGATATTGAAGAATGGAGCTCAGCCTTACCTGTTGTCATGTTATGGAGCTCAGCTTTACCTGTTGTCATGATAATATTGAAGAATGGAGCTTAGCCTTACCTGTTGTCATGTTTATTTTTTTTCTGTATCACACACACAAACAAGGCACTTGAGGTCTCCTCACTCCTGCAAAATAGAAAAGACAGAAGCATTAATTATATATATAAGTTACTGTAACAATCCTCAAATAATCAAGCCCATTTCATTTTGCAGAATAATCAGTTGATAGTAAGGTAAAAGTGGTTAAAAAAAAAGCCGCCTTAAATTTTATTATTCAACTTTTACACCAGCAGAGGGGCTGAAAACATGATACATTTATGACGTTTATCTAATCTGATTTTCTGGTAGAATCAAACATGTCGCATATAACATGAGGCTTACTGTAAGAATAAACTAGAGATCCCACAGTGGTTTTGCAATCGACACCCACTATTGAATGATCTTGATTTGTTCTGTGTAACACTTGATCTTTTCTCTACTTCACCACTCTCTTCCTCTATGTATATGTATCATTTGGCAAATTTTCACGATTCAGAGAATTTCTGCTATTATAGTCCGTTTCATAAAACTTCAGAATAATGAATTTTAATAAGGACGCCACCACTATCAATTACCTGTGCCCTGATTAGGTCATATAGGACATATTCTTACATTTTGAGCTGCCTCTCCATTCATTCGTTCAGGATTAGTATCCTTAACAGTGATTTAAAGTATTTACTTCTATTCCCCCTATTGGGCCACCCCCCTCCAAGGAAAACAGGTAGCTACCTATATTCTGCTTAGCACTCAGCATTTTGGGAGTGGGATGACTGGTTCGCATTCGTCAATAAAGTGTGAAAGTGCAAGTTGTTCTGCTGGATATCTTCAGCAGTGTGTTTCAGTGAGGTAGCACTATGAGTATGAAGTTGACATCATATAAATGCTTTCACAAGGAGATAAACAGGAATATATTGTAGCCTCCCAAAATAAAAAAAAACATACACTACATGCATTTGCACGCCTTTCGCAAACTGGGTTTCAATAGGCTGTTGACACTGAAGTAGGGGATCTGTTATGCGAGAGAAAAGGTTTTAGCCTAAGCTAAAGCTTATAGATTATTTAAGCTCAGCAAACACGTTTCGTCTCTATAATTGTAATATATATTAATTTACATTGCCATGAGCGTAGCTTACTAGTGACTTAAAGCTATACAATGTACCAAATTGACACAACAGTCGCTCGTCATCAGCAATGATTGTAAATTGAGGCATGTTTACAAAGAGCGAATTTCAAGTGCTGTTATATTAACACCAACACAGACAAAATGGTCTTGAATATAATTCAGATAAATTAACTTATAAATAGATTATTTTTCCTCCTCAATTTTTTTTATTGAAAGCTGCATTTAATGGGACTTTAACAATTTTATACCATGGCCAAGGGGATATGTCTCAAATCTAAGAAAGATTTAAAAAGAACTTAGAGAAATCACAAAACTAAATTTCAACTATTCAAATCAAATATGTCTATGTATGACTATTTTCCGATCAGTCTCCAAATTCAATATGCAAAATTACAGAAAGAAGGGGAGCTTCCAATGAAAAAGATTGATGAAGACATTAATTAGAAATTTATTAGAAATAACTTGAAATTTTAGGATTGTTTATGACTAATGGCTAGATGAAATCATCAGATGATGGGCTAAAAGTTAGTGATTTGTGAGGCAATTGTAGTAGTGGTGCAACAATATATACTTCCGGCCCAATAGCAGGTCAAGATCTCTGGGCCTCTTGGTTATTGAAAAGAAGTAAATCAAAAGTTTCAGCAAATTTTACCTGTGACCTTGAAAGCAGGTCAATGTTATTTCATTTGAACAACCTTGGTAGCCCTTTATCCCATCATTCTATAGGCCTAATATCAGGTCTCATGAGCTCCTTGGTTATTGAACAGTTGCATTGTTTAAAGGGAAAAGTTGACACCGGATGGATGCCAGATGCTGTACCAGGACATAAGCTCATGATCACTTAACTTTTGGGAAGGTGAGCTATAGTTCACCTTAGTATTACATCCCCCTCCCCAAAAGAATTTCACAATAATTCAAGCATTCAAAGTGACATTAACACCAACCATTGGTGGCAGCATGCAGGCCATATTGCATTTCAGATGTAGCTGAACTATTAACATTAAATTTTCTCTGGTCTCAACCTTTATTGTTATTATTGTAACATATACCAGGTATTTTATTAATATTGTTAGATAAGAGTGTTCAAAAGAGATTTCAATATCTTTTCTTTTGTAACTTTTGGTAAACACTCCAAAACTGCCTGGAAGCCATTCGTTTCCTACTGTCAATCTTAAAACTGATTATGTACAACTAATTATAAAGGGGCCAAATTAAATAGATCCTACATCTAAATGAAATATGTGAAAGATAATTCTGTATAGAAGAATCATTTAGGGATGGATGATGAACAAGACAAAAGTGTGATTTGATTAGCAGCCCACCATCTGACGATTGTAAACTAAGAATACCAAGAATACAGTGAAGACAAGGAGAAAAGACAAGGAGAAAATAGAGACAGTCACAGAGGAGGAACATTCCGTAAACAGTGGTGCTACAGCGAGTGATTATTTCCACGAGACAAGCCGTTTTCTGGAGTCTCAAAATGATACGTCAGATGCTTTCAGTACTTTGTACACAAAGTTACAACTGACTTAAAATAATTGCATCGCTTTTAATTTGTACTTGCTTGTATTTTCATTTTAATATTTTCATACAGCGAAAGTTTTTAGGAAAAAAAACCCAATAAAATTCGTAATACAAACTATCAATATAACGAACTGATTCAGTTGGTTCCCTGGGATTTGTTATAACCGTGTTTTACTGTAAATGTTTACTTTGAACAATAGAAAGACCAGTTTTAATATTAATACTGCCCTGAAATAACCACACTCTTAAAACAATGATGATGGTTACAGATCTGAAAATGGGCTAAACTGAATTGAAAATTAACTTTAAACATAAACAAGAAGACCATGTCCAACACAAATTTTCTATTATCTCTTCAATCCAGGTATGGGCAATGGTACAATTAAATATAGAAATTTGTCAATTAACCATTTACCTACATGAATTAAAACCCATTTAAAGTTGCATATTGATAGAACCGATTTGAATGCTTGTATTTTCTACTAATTGATCAAATGTCATATACATTTAGTAACTGAATATTGGTCAAATGAAAAAAAAACTATCCTGGAAACTAATTGATACACATTAAAAAAAAACAATAGGTAAAAGCTCTCCTGTAAATTACCATGATGAGTCATTGCCTCTTATCAATCATTACAATTTACATACACCATTACCAGTACTGAATTACAAATTAAAAGTACTATGGTTCACTGTCATATTGCAGACATCAATACAAAAAAAATATCAATATTAAATGATTAGCCAATTAAGGTGGAAAGTACTTCACAATCCTCCATCAGTTTGGGGACCTGCTTGGCCATTGGTTCAGGGAGCTGATTAATGTAGGTCACTGCAGCTAGGATACACCTGTTCACCTGATCATGGAGCCATCAGGCTCAATACCTGCTGAGTGAGTCATGCTACATCAATCATATCCAAACAGGCTCTCACCAATATATTGTACAATAATCAATCTTTGGCACAACACATCTTTGCATTTTTCTTAAAATATTCATATGTTACACAAGATAATATATAAAACGACTAATTAGCTAATTAAACAATTCTGAATCTGCTTCATATAATCAATAAATCCCTCACTTTGATTTTTACTATGCACTGAAATCAATTAGATAAATTGAACTTTCTACAGCAGTTTCCATGTATCAACTGCAGCTTGTAGTTATGACACATGTTCATGATTTCAGAAATGAAATGAAAAAAAGTGATTTTGTCTGCTGCATCACATTAAATATTAATATCAAAACCACATCAATACATGCAGCAGTATATATAAATAAATACATATTGTGGATATTAAATAATGTTAAATTACATGAGATTTCTTTCTTGAAATCTTGCATTTAAAAAACAAATAACATTTACCTCTACATAATCCACCAAAAACACTACAAGAAGAAATCCAGTTCAAGGTTCTCCGGCATATATCCACAAACTTTTTAACTTCCGTAAAGCATATCCAAGGAGAAAAGAAAAGAAATCTTGCAGAGTAACAAATAAAGTTAGAAAATGAATCCAAGAACCCAATAAAACAATGCTTTCAGAACCTGTTGCTGTCTCTCAGTACCTTGTCTGTTCCAACCCAACAGTGCCAGAAAATGAGTCAGAGCCTACTCACTACAGTTGGTTCTCTGACAATCCAAGCTTTCTGTGCCAGTCAGCACACAGCAAGCACACTCAGAGCTGCTTCAACATTAACATTATGTTCCGAACAGCAGCATTACGTACACACCTCATTATTGACAATTTCCTTTACAGCGATATTACCAGCTCTATGATGTCATCAGGCCACAGAAAACCACCTACCAATCACAATTCAACATGAATATTCAAATTTGCATGCCATTTACAGTTAATTAAGATATCAGTGAAGGGAAAGAACTGCAGTGACTCTACAGTAAATGTAAAATTGGTGATTCAATATTGTTCTAGTCAAGTATTGATCTCACATGGTGAAGATGCAGAGACTGCAGACTGCTGCACCGCACCAGGAAATCAAAATGGTGATCATGTCTGTCTTAACATCAATGATTATGATTAGGAAACAACCCACCTCACACTGTAACAGCAATGACCAATTCCCCTGTTGATGACCAACAAGTGCTGGTAAAGTACTTTAATCAACCTGAGCAGCATCAGACATCAAATCACAACAGTTTTCATAGAACAATGCTAATGGCAAATAAGTTACCTGGTAAAAGCAAAAACAAATACCCTAATCATTTAATCCTACCCCAAAAAAATTCAGATCAATTCTTGCATATATTAACCTTATTTGAGAACTTCATCAAATCAAACATAAACTACTATGGTTCAACTCTCCCCAAGATAGAAATGTTGATTCTATTCCAAAGAACATTTTACCAAATTAATGCATGGTGAAAACAGTCTGTTGAAGCCCTATCAAGATCTCTTCAAGGCCTTAGGTATTTTCAGGACTTTTCTCACTGGTTTTGGATGCGGCCTTTTTGTCTCATTTTGGGAAGACAATTGGTGAATTGGGAAAGATTTTTTCAGGATTAAACAGCAAATTTTAGGAATTTGGCTTTAAAATGAAATAATTCCAATTGGGAATGGGGTCCATTCCCATTAAGCCCCATTCCCATTAACGGCCCCAAAAAGCACTCAGAAAAAGCCTAATTTTTCTAAGAACTTGTAATATCTGATGCTTCATACTTTTCATGCATTATTTCTGTCTCAATATCTTGAGGTCTATCTGTTTTTAGACACGCACTGTAATTAACCTTTCAACTGCGCATGCACTTTGCAACTGGAATTCATAGACTGTTTTTAATCAGTTGCTCTATTTGGATTGAAAGTATCTTTCCTCATATTTATGTCCCTCTACTCCAACAATGTTACAGGATAACATGGCGAAAAACTTGTAACCTCTAACTTCCCAAGGCAGATAGATTTGCACTGTGCAGAATGTCAAATGTTCAAAGTCAGGATTTTGATCATATCATCAAACAGGTAAAATACATGCAAGTGATTAACGGTGCCGTGATATTACCTCTTTTTCAGGAATTAATCATTAAATCCACAAAAAAAGCACTCAATGACACACAATCACAAGCATTTACATTTCCAGACTTCATTCCAATAACTTACAGATTGAAAATGGCGGTCAAGTAAATAAAACAAGTGCAATCAATGATTGCGAAAGCTCACCGGCGGCAGCAATCACACT
Source organism: Pecten maximus (assembly GCF_902652985.1). Lineage (NCBI taxonomy): Eukaryota > Metazoa > Mollusca > Bivalvia > Pectinida > Pectinidae > Pecten > Pecten maximus. The sequence goes on from NC_047018.1 coordinate 24,386,664, forward strand.
ATGCGTTCATTTTTTATGTATGTATAAGCATGTCATTTTGAAATTGTATGTCACATAATATTACTCCTGGAACTCTAATGAATGTATAAACCAAATTAGAAGGGCATGAGGTGTATTTCTGATTTATTATATAATTCATTTCAATTCCGCTATAAACTAATCTGTAAATCAGTTGGAGAAGCAATACTGATAATTTATCAAAATCTAAGGTTTTACAGCAAACAAGAGGCCCAGAGGGCCTGCATTGCTCATCTGGATATTTCAGTAGTTCTAATAAGGCAAAATATACTCTCACTTATATTTTGCTACCTTTGAACTGCCTCTCCCAACAATGTTTCAAACTACAACTGGACCAAATTCTGTCAGTTTTGAAAAAGAATAAGAATTTCAAATTTGTGTATGCTATATTTCCCCTTTTGTCAATGTTCCGTTTTATCATGATCGATCATGGTTCGACTAATTCTAGCTTTTTGCATGTTATAGCTATATTTTGGTTTCTTCAATAAACAGTGTCGCTGATTGGCTGAGCGCTCCAACCAACAACCAATCAGAACTAGCATTTCAATAATAATGATAATGTGTGTATCAAAACAGCAGAACTGAACTGTAGGCCTGACGAGATAGGCCTAATGAAACTATAAACAATCCCAGGACTGCTGTTCAGAAGGCATTTAGAAGGTGGGACTCCGGTGTAATTTCAAGAAAGTTTTAATTATAAATTTTTTAAAAACATTTTGAAGTCCAGATTCCCAGCATCTCTAATTTCCAGTCACTGCAACATAAGGTCTTGATTTTATTCTGCGAATGCAGCCTTATATCTTACAAAAATGCAGTTTGAGGAGGACAATTATACTTCCCCTAAAAATCTTAAAGGGGCATTCTGTTGTTGTTGAAATATCTTTGCTATAAAACCAAAAGTAAACAGAAATCTTGTATTTTCTCAACTAGTAAAATGTATTAACTTTACCGTAATACACATGTGCAGACAGGTTCATGACCAAAAAAACTAAAATGACGGATGCGGCTCCTTGAGGTAGCGATTAGCTAATGGGTCACTGAAATTTGAATCAGCGAGAAAACAAGGACAGGACAAGAAAGCGAACATCATGTAAATATCTTATAAATATAGGCAACTAGCTATATAGATGGAAAAGCAAAGGAAAGGAGGCCACATCAGTCAAGTCAAACGAGGAACTTGCATTGCTTCTGCAGGATATTCTACTTGACAGCCTGACAATTTCATAATGAATTTATATTTGAAGTTACAGTTGCTGCTGTATGTGCTGACAAATCAGACATTCAAACTAAATATTATCTCATCGAACCACATTAAAGTATATTGTGTATTTGACTTAAATCTTGAAATAAAACTACTGCAAATAAGGCCCTCACGCCAGCGCTTGTTTACAGCCTGATTTACCTAGTCTTCCAAAGTGATACTTTCATTAGGTTTCAAACGGTCAATTCAGTTTTGATTACAGAAATCAAGTATGATTATAAACTCTATATGTGATACTGGTGCAATTATTGTATCATTACTACACAGGTAGGATGCACATTAGATAGTCAGTACATGTAACACTTGTTGACATAAGATTGTTGTTAGTTTCCTGGAAATGTAAACCTGAATGAAATTAATCATTAGCAATATCTGTCTCAGAATGTTGTATTCATGGAACAGAACAGTACTACAATATCTTTTTACATCTCAAAGCCTCCTGTTTAACACCAAAGGCCAGTTATGGTTCGGTTAGCCTGAGCTGGTTATATATATATATCCTGTTGGCATATATATTTTTGCTAACCACTCCAACACTAGTTTTCAGACTTAGGTTTTGCAAAATTAGAAATATCTTTCATTCTGTGTTCCTTGTTTCAAGATTCCTTTAGTTCCTCAGAAATAGCAGTATTAAATAAATGAATATCATGTAAAAATCCAATGGCTGCTTGGCGATCTTGAAAATCTGATCAGGCTCAAAATACATATTTACACAGGTATGTCATTCATGTGCACAAACAGGTGAGCTATATAGTGTGGAGACCTACATATGGCACCTGGGTGTATAATGCGATAAGAAGCACTTCAGAATCCCTGTGGGCTGCTGACCTGGACATACATCCAGACAGTGTGGGAACATATGACGACACAGTTTATTGTTATCAAAGGTTTAATGTCAATAGGAGACAGGTACCAATCAATACAATTCATGACTCAAACATCAAAGCCTTCAGAACTGCACATATACTTCAGCCAGTGGCACCTTGCAACCAGACACAAACTCCTGTCCCAACACACTTATCTGATTCTTCAAGCCAGGCAGGCAGTTAAAAACAGTATTGATCTCAATAGTGTATGTACATGGAAGAGTGAAGCTTTCAGTAACATTCTGATGCTCTATTGCATTTAAAGGAGTATGAATAAGTAGACTATACACTGCAACACATTATGATTGTCCAGGAGTGACCATATTCCTATTATAATACTGGACACTACAACAAATCAGTATTTCCATAAGTCTGCAATGTAGCATACAATGTTTAAGTCACCTGATTGATTATGTCAACCTGGTAATATAGCCATATACATATTAAAACCTGCTCAAAATGTGAACAAGAGGCCCCCTTTCGCCTGCCTCAAGGGTGTCACATCCTTTATTTATGTAACATAACATTGCCAAATAATTCTCCAAACCAAAGGGCTTGTTTCCAAAATGGCCCCTTCTCTGATTCAATTTCCTGTTGGTGGTGCATTGCCCATGCCGTTGTGGTCACAAATCTATAAAGTATAAAGATTTAGGTCACTTGGTTTGTTTTTTATGGCTCCTCAAAGTTGTACCTTTCAGAAGCTGTCTAAGTGTTGATAAAATGCGCATGTTATGTAAAATATTAATGAAAATCTAATCAAATGTTGGTCAACGTAAAGAATACATTCATGGCATGATTGTGACAAAAAAATCATGTTTCCATCGCGCCATTTATGGAAGAAACAATCTCAAAACTGCCATTTTCGATAACATTTTAGACACAAAAACTGTGTTTTTTAGAGAATACACCCTTTTATGGGCGTTGGATGCAAACCAATTTTTATCCTATTAAACAGTATGTAATATGCTATTTATGAGAGGAAAAATCATCAACATGTAAGTGGTGGAACATTTTCAAATCTTGGGTTGAATTAGCCTATGGTTGAATTGCCGATTTTCGACTTTCTTTAGATAATTAACAAAAACACGAGAGTATTTGCTCGGTATGTTGAGAATATGTACACAGATATGAAAAAAAGTGAGAGAAACACTTTTTCATAAAAAAAATCCAAGATGGCTACTTCACAAGTCCCCGTGGTTGAAGACATTGGCGGACAAATAGACAGAACTACAAACAAAACGTGTTCCTTATGATTTTGGTTGGTTTTTCGCATTTACGGGAGTGTTCATAGCTACAGGCGATTGTATAATACCTATATTTATAAGTTTGGTTAGTCACATGGTAACGGGGATCTTTCATATCGAGCCCCAAACATACTTTCATACGTTCAGCCATTAGCCTATCTTTGGCATCTCTCTCTGGTAGATCGGTCCTCTAATACCATTCAGACAGGTTATAATATGGCAGTGGCTTTATCTCCAAAAAATGCTTCTGAAAAGACAGTATTGTGCCGAGCAACTGTTCTCTTGTCAAGTGATCCGGACCTAGAAATTGTGGGACTATCAATGTGTCTAATGCCTGTACTATGGATTGGAAAGTTTTGGACACACTTGACTTGGAAATTCCAAAAAGAGAAGAACACTGACTCCAGGAAATGTCGGTTTTCAGTTTTACCCAGAACAGTAATAGAGCATCGTGTGTAGTCTTGGTATATATACCAGATGAAAGATATGGGGAACAGTGCGAGTGGATTTCGAGGAACTGATCTTTGGACCAACCTGTCCAGGCCATGCATGTCAAGTCATCAAGAGAAGAAAAGCTTATTGCAAACGCAGACTGGTTCTGTGAAAGGACGTGCGACACCTCTAGGAGGTCATTAATGATTTCGGACGATTTTGATGGTAACTGAGATTCCAAGGAACCTCTACCATCAAGGACAACCTCTGTAGACGGATCTAAGTCGTTACCAATAAGGTGAATGGAGCAGACGCGGGATGAGGTGGGACACCACAGTTTGTGTGAATAGATCAGGTGATGTCTTGCACGTTTTGGTAAGACTGATGATTTTGTTCCATTTATTGCAAAGGTAACAAGACAGAGACAGCATTTTTTGTGTGAAGATGATCCATTCAAAAGATCATGAAGGGTCAGCAACGGCAGGATATGGGACGGGGAGTCGTCTTCTTCCTCTATTTCCTGGTTCTGCTCGGGTTCAGGTTCAGGCTGATTTTTGTTCCGAAGATACTTCATGTAGCACTTCTGGCAAATAAGTGCTTGTTCCTTTGCTGACATCAATCCTTGTTGCACCAGCGTATCTAGGAGCCATTTATATTGTGGACTATTTACATTGCGTGCACTTCTGTTCTTATTGCCACTACGTTTCTTGAAGTATAGTTGACGGCCTTCTCCAACACATTTACCCTCCATCTTGAAACAATAACGATTGGTTTATGAAGCGTCGATAAAGTAACAAAATAGCAAGCCACCGATGATTGCTGTAAACAGCTAATACTTAGTAGTTTGGTACAATTATGCAAAACGGTGTGATAAATAACGAACAACTAATTACACAAAATAACAAGACAATATAATAAATCACATTCAATACCTCCAAGAAGCGCAGAATTGATTGATTACTTAGAACAAAATAAAGTATTTCATATGGATAATCTATCTATTCGATGTGGCGTGGTCGGCAGGCACAAAGAAAGTGAGACAAGTCAGGGTCCCAACCCTGACAGAGCCACAACGCTTTGGAGATGGGACAATAAAATAAAGGAAAGTGAGACAAGAATAGCTAGCGTCGAGTCAATGATTCCGTAAACGTATAGACAAAGACAAGAAGATACAGATAAATGTACAAGGCCACACGATCAGAAAATTCAAAAGAGGACAACTTGAGATAGAACAGAATTCATGTATCAGGGTGTCCTCGGTGTAAATCTTTATATCAATACTGTTTATTTAGGGTGTCCTCTGTGTAAATCTTTATATCAATACTGTTTATTAGTCGTTAGATATCATAAAACTGTCATGAAAATATCCGCTCTGATATTCAATATAAAATTTTGTATATATAATAAGCTATATAAATAGGGTTTCAGAGTGCCCGACACAGCCGGTCGCCAGGTCGCCGATGGTGATCAAAACCTTAGTTGGGCCATGAAAAAATGCAATAATGATTAATTTACAAGCCCAAAATAAAATGTTTGGGCGAGTACTACGTTCGATGTTGCCATTGCAAATACGATTCAAAATCAGATTCCAACGAGTATTCAGATTTCATTGATTGGATAGAAGCTAATCATCTCAACCAATCGGAAAGCTGTTTGTAGCGGTATGCATTAGTCACGCGTAACGAGAAGCATGGCTGACGCTTGTTTTTTTTTTAAACGACCCCCGTCAACATCGACAGAGAAAAAAACCGCTAAATCGGCCAAGAAAGTAAAGCATGTTCATAATTTAGTTTGTATAGCGACAACTGGTTTTAATACGACGCATTTTGTATGTTGTCATGTTTTAGTTTACCGACTGGGACACCACCACGGCGTTGTTTACATTTTGTTGGATTTGCGTTCGTGTACTTACCGTTACGTTTTGTCAAATGTACATCTGTTCAAAAAAGTTTAAGCATCCCAAAAATTATATAATAATCATAATTACTCCGACTTTCTCTCATCAATAATGATGGCTTTATAGGTCGTCATGTTGTGATTTACTGACTTAAAAGTAATCACGAAGTTTGTTTGACTGTAAGTCTGTTAATAAATTTATATCATAAAAATAATAACCAAGTTCATTCTTTCATTGATCAATAATAAAACAAACCAGACTTTATTTTATCATGGTCGTACTGTAATAAAGTACAAAAGCTGCTACCAGTGTTAGTAAAATATGAAATTACTTTAATTTGAAGGTATGAACAAAATAGAGGTAAAAGAAAGCTGCAGGAGAGCTGGAAATGTGGGTGATGACGAATACAGTGATGATGAAGACTGTGGGAATGAAAGGAGGGTGTATTTGGCAATGTGCAGAGAGGAATTGATTGGGGAATGAAAATAAAGCTATACTGAACCTTCTTCAGAAGTTATGTTTTCTATTGAAGGGAGATCAGGATAAACAGAAAATTGGGCTTCCAATATTCATTTTGGGCCAGTGAAAATTATTTTCTAGTTGCCCAAATTTTTTTTTCCGGGCCAGCCTTTGGCTGGCCCCAGCGTCAAGCACTGGTTTCAGACAAGGTTGTTACTCATTTCCCCTTTTCTTTCAATTTACCACCACATTCAGGCGGCGATATGAGAACGTTCCACCACATGGAATTAGCTGATTTTTGGTACACATATGAAACAAGTAAAGCTCTATCCGATTTTGTGATGGAAATTTGCATCCAAAACTATATAACGGGAGAAAATTGCAATTTTATGGCATTTTTCTTCATAATTGTGTCTCTGCAAGTGCATTTTTCATCCGAGAAAATTTTTGTTTTATGTTTTATGAATAAATACGATGTTTTGGAAATATCTATCAAAAGAAATTCATACTATGTTGCGAATTACAATTTCGAGATAACCTTCTTTTATTTACGACCTTATGTCTTTGATGCTCAAAATGACAACTTTATAAAAATACATTTTCACTGACATTATGAAATCTGGGTGTCGGAAAGGTGTAAAATTATTCTTCGGAAAAGAAAAAAACTGTAGTTGAGCTAGATAAGAAATTATACGGGGGCAGGCTCCTATGGAGAATTAACATTACTGGAAACCGGCCCTTTGGACCAGGTGAGCTAAAAATTGGGGTTTGGGCCAGAAAATTGGGGTGGGCAGGGATGAAAATCTAGTAATCAATTTACAATTGCCTTTATGTTATAGAAAAACATGTACCAAAATCAAACATAACCAATGCGAAGCACGCTGTTGGGAATGCTAATCCTGGATAGTATGCATTGTGAATGTGGTCACATATTTCACACAAGAGTTACATGTAACAAGAATTGAATGCAATAAAGAGTCAGCATACAAATGACCTTTTATATTATATTATATATTTCCCAAAACTGGCCAAATAATTTGGTCCCAAAATTCCCTTCTTTTTAATTTATACTTGAATAAACTGCATAATCCGGACTCTTGCTAATTCTGTAATCCACCATATATTCCAGCCCCATTCCTTCTGTATAGGTACTCTGTATAAACCAGCGTCAATCTAATTCATGTTTCCCCGGTAGCATTGGCTTCTGGGGCTCCCGACGAGTGTTTTTAATATAGTTATAATTGCCGCAGATAAATTATCGATTGACCATTTACCGTCAGTGTCCACAGGTGGCCATGGCTGGATAAACATCTATACAGTTGTTACGTAAAATTAAGAATTTTTGTCAATTTAAACCCATAGTTTTATGTGTTTGTAAATGTATTGCATTGACATAATTAAGAAATGTTCCCCTAATTTGCAGATCTCACTACACTTAACGTACCCGAATGAGGAAGATGATGACATATCTTTTGTCTTACTTCGTCTAACAAACATAGATCTCACGACCGCCGCCAACATTTACGAATTAGAAATTGAGGCTAATTCCTCAAATTGGGAAACAGCACTTGTAGAAGGTGTCAGATCGGTTGATTGTTCAGACTTGGACAAAGGCTGCCTCAAAACAAACATACAGCAATCAGTGATTGTTTTCAACCAATGTAACGTGCAGTGTCATATTGACAGTGTTGAATTAGATTTTGTTATTCAATTCAAACATTTGTATTTGCATGAATAACATCTTTTTTATTCATTTTTTTTTTGTTTTGCATTCAACAACGATATAAAAGCAGACTCTCTACAATCTAGAACTCTCTACAAACCGGCTTTATTATGTGGTCCCAAAGGTGTCCGATTTAGACAGAGTCAACTGTATATATATATATATGGGTCTTCTGGAATTGGAAACGAAGATATTTGATATGTTAAACATACCCGACCCCTGTACTTGGAAAAAAAGTCATGGTCATTGCTATAAAGAAACTTTAAATTTATAGCACTCCAGATCTGGAACAGGTAACTACTGGCCAAAAAGGAGTACCCTGTGACTTTTATAAAATTAGAAGAAAATTTTACAAAGAAATACTTTACTATTTGTCTTTGACACTGTGACCTTAAAAATAGGTCAAGGCCATTATACGATGGGAACATTATACCACTGTCCCAGGTACTTGCTGTCAAAACATCAGCCAAGTACTGTTAATTTAGGATGAAACTGAAGCCAATACAGTTCCAGACATGGATTAATGGTAATAACAGAAAAAAGGCAGGAACCTCAAGATTGTCTGTATATGTACAATAGCATTATATGCTGTAATGGTAAATATTTGTACCAAGGGAAAGCTCAGACTGTGTACAAGCCTATAGCTAATTATACACAAACTTCAAGTGCATACAAGACACCAATCAATGACACAAAAGCAATGTACGAGATGAGAGGGCTTACTTGGATAAAACACTATTGTGCAACAATGTCGGGATTAAGGCATCTCTTTCATTGATTTTCCAACAAACTTCTCCATTCAAGTCATCCCACGATACAGCCCTATAACCAACATTCTGTCTTTTTGATATCCACATTCGAAATCGCTGGTATTATTCAGGATTGTTGAAAATCAAGTATTGGAAGATTGGTTATCAATTCATAATCAATGATCAGTTAATATTAAACAATATAATTGAGCGACAGACTTTGTCTATATAAGCTCTCTTCATGGCTTTCAGCAAACTTCAATATATGACGACATTTGAAATAATATTAACATAAAATTATACATTTCAACTGATTTCCTGATTCTTTGATATACATACTAAGTTTTGTTGAGAGGTAACATAATTAGATTGGACTTCATAATTTTAAAAGTGATACATTTTTTCCTTTGTTCTAAAACCATACAACTACAGAAGCTCTGTGTACCGTAGTTTACATGGAATAATCCATATTTTTTCTTCAGACATCCAGTCTGCAGTTCAGAGATCAATATACACTGGAAAAAGGTTTGTAAAGGTCATGAAGTAGCCATGGAATGGTGTATATGTATCTACTGTGTCTCGCTATTTCCTGCAACACTAAATGGATAAAACATTTGTGGTTTTAACAGATTAACACTTTATATATATACCTGATAATGTAGTCAACATGCTATTTTATAAACAAAAAATTAATTACACACAGAGTTTGCGTGGGTATTCACTGTTGTGAAAGATGACCGAATAGATATATATAATATACAACAATGTTTAATATGCCGACAATGGCAGGTGTAGTCTACGATCACGCAAGTGAGGTACGTAAATACGTCCCTGTACAAGCTTGACCAGGTGTCGACTATGCCGATAGTGGTCACGCACGGTCGAACATCAATTCCGGGACGAGGTGACATAAACACCATCGCTCAGAAATTAAGTGCCAGATCAAAGTTAGCAAAAAAGCCAACTGGATAAAACGACTCTAATTAACCAAACCATAATCGGTAGAGCCGTGTATCGCAGGGTGGATAGCGATACAGCATTCCATTCATGATTGTGTTTGTGGTATTTCCGGAATATTTGAGTCTCTGTCTTCATTCGTTACAAAAAACATACGTTTCAGTTTGGTCGGTTTCCCACAAAGCGTTCTTGAAATTAGATCATTTGGATTTGAACTCCAACAGGCAGCTTTATAAGCCGCTGAAACAGCCTTGTCAGCCATTTTGTTAAAACGTAAGCTAACGTTGGTCAAGGGAGATAACTACAACTTTTCAGGTATCACGATACCAATCAAGGACAGACGATGCATTACTCTGCGATTCAATACATTGATGCATAGTTGTACCGTGGCGGGGATAGCTAGATGCACCGACGGGCGACTGGATGATGGGCGCCTAGTCACGGCATTTGCTCACTTACCCTAGGTGAGCTAAAATTCATATAATCAAAGTACCAAGGCACATGAAATATGTCTCCACTGCATAGCCCTTTGGAGTTGTGTGCCTTCGTTTCACACACTCGTGACAGAACCTCTTTCGACCCTCAATCTTCACTTGTTTGTGATAGTTGATGGCGCGAAGCACAAGATTGTTTTCATCATTTCTAGACTTCCTGCTCTGTGTTTCCTACAGGTAAACCCTGACCACAGCTGATCAGCAACATCAACATGGAATCTTAGTTGATCATAATACTTCTTTGGTGGGGGATCTCGTTCTGTTTTTTTTTTTTAAATAAGATCCCGGCATTTACAACAGCCAAGTTCACAACATATCACATGACATATTGCCACTACTTGTTACCTGGTCTTCCCAACTGGACAGTAGGATGATTCAGTATCATTTGTTTCATATATATGAGGAGAAAACTGCCACAACCAGTTTCATATCCATTGAGAACTGAGCTTTTATTTTGTTCATATTGTGACCCATGAAAGTTAATTAACTTGACATTCAAATATAAGTTACAGTTACTACTGCTCATTACCATTCAATCATGGTATGGATATAGACTTGTGTTACAGTCCTTCATCCGACATTGGATAAACAGACTTAAACATGAACTGTTTAAATCTTCTTGTTGAGAACTTTGGAATTAAGTTTGTTGTTTCACTTGGAAGTGGTAATATTAATGTGAATCATTTCATGGTCATTGAATTATAAATTACATTGTCAAAATATTTTGAAATCTATCTGCTCTGTATATATATATACAGCTGATTTCATGGTTATGTATTAACCCTTTGCCACATGCAGGTTTTAACACTTCAGCACTCTGTGCCAATAGTGCAAAGATACATTGTTGCAATGCAACATTATCGCGCTGACTGAAATATACATACACCATCTCAATGGCAGTTTTTGAGAAATCAAGCTTTGTTTTGATTAATTTTTCTAAACCTAATTTTGAAAGTGAAATAGTTGTTTTAGACATTTTTAGTAAGTTAGAATTATGTTCAGAATTTCTTAAATTTTAATTCTGTGCTATTTTCTTTATAAAACCAACAACACATAACCACGAAATCAGCTGTATACAAACAGAACAGACAAATTTCAAAATATTTTGACAATGTAATTTATAATTCATTGAATTCCTGTACATGAAATGATTCAACATTAACTCCCAAATGAAGCAAACTGAATTTTCACAGTTTTCACAAGAGTATTTCAACAGTTCAGGCTTAAGCCTAGAATATTTTATATCCGATGTCGCGACGAAGGAATGTGTATCCGACCATTTTGGGTCAAATCTACCTTCGTTTTTCAAATGCCAGCGAGCGTAGTTATTAGTGTGTCGAGCTATGGTGGAAAACTGATTCTCATTGAAGAAAAGGTAGAAATAATCAATGGGACTTGCAGTATCAACATCAAAAGTTTCTGGAAGTACTGGCCCCGTTTCCCTAACAAAATCATTTACTGTGATCGGCGAAAAATCTCGGTCAACATTACGTAATGGCGGCAGTACAACAAGTTGCCGTTCGTCCTCATTTTCGGACTCGTTATCTGTTGACAGTTCATTTAGAACATCGTTAAGATCAATATCTGACTCAATGTATTCAGGTCCAAAGCCATCGAACTCTAAATTATCATCATCGTCGTCAAAAACGTCGCGCAAAATCGTAGCCACAGCCGCCATCACGCCTCGTTGTTGTCACACTTTTCTACACTCATGACTCACACTTTCTAGGTTAATTTATTCAAAAACTTTCGTATGAATGACGTGTACAAATCTGATTGGTCGATGCATTGATATCTTCTTAAAATAGTATCAGGGATTTCCAGATAGGTGTCGCTCTCAATCATGGGATTTTCCATGTCTAAGTTTACCGAACCGGCATGGCGTCGAGAGGCGCTTACATTGAGATAACGTAGAGGCGTCGAGAAGCGCTTACATGGAGATAATGCAAAGGCGTCGAGAAGCGCTTACATGTGGCAAGGGGTAAAGGCGTCCAGAGGCGCTTACATGTGGCAAAGGGTTAACATGGTTTTATGAAAAAGCACTGAATTAGAATTTAAGAAATTCTGAACATAATTGTAATTTATAACTTACTAAAAATTTCAAACTATTTCACATTCAAAATTCAGTCTAAGAAAAATTAATCAAAACAATGATTCATTTCTCAAAAACTGCCATTGAGATGGTGTTTAAACATGTACATCTCAGTACAACGTTTCAGTGCAACAATGTATCTTCGCACCATCAGCACATAGTGCTGAAGTGTATTGATCATGACCTGGCAATCTGCATGTGGCAGAGGGTTAAATTGTTTTAAAAACATTTAGTTTATTACAGATTCGATGTCAAATCCTGCAATGGAAATTTTCATAGATAAAGACTTGCTGCAAAAGTAACAACAGAAAAGGTGTGATTGAAAAGAGAAAATCATGCGTGTCATGCACAAAACATTTATGTAACCATTTATCCACACTACAATATTACCTCTTTTCGGACTATCAGGCCTTTAATAATGAGCCTTCAGAATCATATTTAATTGGTGCACATAAATTTTTTTTCCTTTACCCAATTGCGACATTCATTTAAGACCTATAATATAAGTGTGTCGGTTTAAATGGCACATTTTCAATAATGTACGATACATAGACCTATAGTCCGAATTTTCTGACTATCTTTACTATGAAGATGTTATATCGCTACAAGGCGGCTTTAAAGGCGATATTAATATCAGAATCCTTCGGATTAATAGATTAGTGACACTTTTGATTTCGCTTAAGTAGTGGTGGTGGATTTCCATTTTGTGTTGACAAATTTAAATCATACAGTACATGTAAATTAGTTCGTTTTAAAAGTCATTTAATAACAAAATTTGCATCATCAATATTCTAAGAAGGGCTTGTTCGCTCTAAGTTAAAAAAGAGATAATAATTTAATGATTAAAATACTTAAAGCTGGATCAAACGCAATAATATGCATAAATTTCATTCATTATTTGGTTTAAAATGCGCATACAAGATTTAGACATACGAACCTTTCCTTCAATGAAGAAATGTTTTCCAATCAATCTGAAAAATCCAAAATCTGGTGTTAGATCACCTTCTAGACGGCATAAGATGTCTGCAGTGTGCATGCACTGTCTGGCAATATTAGAAGGAATGGACTTTATCATAATTTATCCATCATCATGATTTCGTCAATATTCGTGCAAGAATTGCATTGTTATTTTGAAACAAAATATTGCAAACAAAACGAAACCCATTATGTCATGTATCTATTAAGTAAGTAAAATGTGATACTTAATTTAACAGGCAGAAACATATCATTAACGATATAACAATCGAGTAAAACACTCTCTGACTAACGTTACCTGCGGACGACCCCGGTGCAGCTTTTTTCTTTGAGTCGTTTACAACGCGCGCTTCTCGAGTGATACGGAGTTATTTCAAAGCTTATACGCTATTGGTTATTTAAAAATTACATATCACAAGGTAATAAAATAACAGACAAATAAACCTTCCATCAAAATTAGATATCAAGAAAGTTAAGGAAAATCTATGACTCATATATATCCATCGTTCATATAGGATATCAACATTAGATTTTGTCCGTGACTAGTATGTGACGTCATATAGCGGTAAAAATAATGAAAACATGGATGGGAGTTTTTAGCGCATGTTGTCAAGAAAAAGAACCAAAACACTTTTTTTTAAATGAACTTACAAATTAAAATATATTATAATGGTAAGTACATTAATGTACGAACATATCTCTGAAGATACGGCATGGAGTTACTTTCACTGACATGGGACTAGGCCTAACTGATTCTGAAAATTAAGTTGTTTTGAAGGAGTTGCCATTTTTAAATGGTTGGACATCATCTTGAATAGGCCTACTAAGTATGAGAAAAATAGCCACATCCCTATTAAAACACAAATATATGTAATTCCAAAACTTTCCAGGAAAATAATATATTGAGACAGTTAAATATACAAAAATATTCGTGTGGGAAGTTCTACAGTAGCTGTCCCTTGGACAGTAGGATCTACTGCACTTCTAAAACATAAACAAATTTAATATTGAATAATTAACGTTAGGGCAAATTGAATGCACATTTGAAAGCTCGGACCAATACATCAAATAATAATCTGAAGGCACATACTCGCACTAAATTTAGACATGTGCAATTAAAATGCACTAGAAGTCCAAAAAACTTTGACAATACAGTATCCTATCCAGGGTTCAAAACCGACTATTCAGGGGCCAGTTTCATCAATATTTCATAGCTAAAGGAAATTCTTTTTACTTAAAATTTTCCCATGGGGAAACTAACAGTTTTTCCTTAAATGCTGGGAAATTTAAGTAAAGGAATTTTCTTAAGTAAGGAAATACTGCAATGCTGATGAAACCAGGTCCAGAAGTCGGGGTCAAAGTGTAAGGTGAGTCGACAATCACTGACACAGTAGTGAGTACCTACTGGGCAAGTTTTGTCTTATTACTCTTCACTTTTAACCAACAGGTTTTACATTGGGTATTATGGCATGTAATACAAGTTGATGTATGGATATATTGATAATCATATATATGTCATCAATAATACATTGCGAATGTAAATGTCTTTTTCTCATGAAGTTGCATGTCTCTGCCAGTCTATCAGATGCAAATGAAGCAAAGGTAGAATAAGTCATTATTTTCCCGCACTTCTGCAATATGTGTTGCATTTTTTGATAAAATACTATTTGACAACAGTTATGTCAACAAATTGTCAAATGTAACATATATATCACTCATGTTTTAGAAATGTGAAAAAATTGCTATTCTATAATACTCGTGAAATATATGTCATTCAATGGGAAACCATTCAGCATCCTCTATATATTTCACTGGTTAAAATGTAACATGCATATCTTTTCAGGCTGTTGTAATGCGAGCTAGATCAACAGAAGTTTAACTTCAAGAAAGGGGTGAGGATGCCTACCATTAGTTTGAGGGGTGTTCACATCAACTTTCCATTTGACCCGTATGCATGCCAGGAAGCATATATGGATAAGGTTCTGGAGAGCCTTCAAACGGTAACATATTTGTTAAGTCCAGGGTGAGAAAAAAATTTTGAAAGCACTTGTCCAAGGGGATGAGTGCCTCTTGAGAATCACTCGTCCCTGAACTAGAATCTCTCGTCCCTGAACTAGAATCACTCGTCCCTGAACTAGAATCTCTCATCCCTCTGACTTCTTATTTTCAATTTAAAAATAAGCACACATAACCTGTCTTAATATGTTTTCAATGTTTTAATCATTATTAGTTGTAATTATACAATTTGAACTGCAGTTTTGTGAACATTTCATAAAAACGAGTCAGTATATCGTTCGCTTCGCCTGGCCTAACAGGAACTAACAAGTGGGTTCTAATCAGTAAAACCTTTTTCCGGACTTTAAATAAATAAAGTTTAATCATGTATTCGCCTGTGGAACTTACTTTAAGTATTCTTTATTCCTAATTTCTAGATTCTATAGACTTTGTGGAATAAACACCAAAGACGATATCTATATATTGATTTATTTATTATTTTCTTTTGAAATTTACTTGTCACCAGGGACAAGTGCATAGCAACATTCACTTGTCCCCAGCCAAATTTAACTCGACGTGGATGAGTGCTTTTTTCGCACCCTGTTAAGTGATTTTAAGTCAGCCTCTGGGATCTGTCAACCAGACTTATGGGACTATATATTTTAGACCTGAATTAAGAAAAAGTGTGCTGTACGTAAACTAAAGAAGTTAAATAGGAAAATTTTATTTAGTTTAATGAACATTTATGTCATTTAACATTGAGGAATCACTTCACCGATTGTTCATGTACAATTGTTTTCAGTTTGCAAATATAATAAATTATTAATTTGGAAGAATACCAAAGACATGGAATGATGATACAACAAAAAACATAACAGTTGCTTTGTTGTCGACCAGAACATTGCTGTAGTATCTAAAAACAAGCATTTGCAAGAAAAATATTTCTGAAAAATGGATAACATAAATCCATGAAAGTTCATAATCAGGATTCGAATGTATGTAGTCTAAAGATTTATTTCATAAACAGAGTCAAAATGCTGTGTTGGAGAGCCCAACTGGAACTGGAAAGACTCTGTGCTTACTGTGTGCCAGTCTAGCCTGGCTCCAAGGACGCAAGGCCCAGACAGCACTAAACAGACAGATTCACATATCCTCATTTGTGGAGCAGGGTTCAGTGAGACCAGAGAATGTCAATAGCCTTGTGAAGAGTTTGGAGGCCTCGACTGGACAGACGTGGGGAGGTGCAGAGTTTGGTAAGTTTTGATAATGGTCACCACTAAAACAAAATCTGGATAACTGGTTGTCCAGTATACAGTGGATATAGATTATTTTTAACAGTATTTGAGTCATACGCTTGTGCTTTTCTTATGGGACTCACTCAAATTTTTAATCACCTTTAAGTCATTCATTTGGAAATGGTATTCAATTTTTTTTTTTTTACAAAAAATGACTGAATCCATATTTAATGTTCTCATCATAGCTACACACAGATAGAAATATTAAGATCATTGACAGTACCAAGGGACTTGTTATTTGCATTGTATATTAATTATTATTACAAATATAAATGACAACTGTATCCTTATGCTGTAGATTGTTTGTTTTTTTGGTCATTTTTTGTAGCTGTACCGAAGATAATATATGCTTCCCGAACTCATTCTCAACTATCTCAGGCTGTGAATGAACTCAAGAGGACAGCTTACAACAGGTAACACAATAGCTCATGTTCCAGGTATAAAAACGATATACCTCATGTCTGTGGATCCTGGCCTGGTGTTACAATGATAAACCATTTGGTCACTTGTACCTCACTTGACTGATGAAATTAGGCCCAAATATATAGTCAAGCTCAGGATTCTGGTCAGAATTAGATTCTTCTGGTGGAACTTTGCAAAGTAATAAAACCATTAAGTGTTGTTTTGTATTTTAGTGCTTTACTCACAAAGACTTTCTATAATGATAACAATATGGGTATACTCTGGTACAGGTTGGTCTAATACTGGGAAATCACTTAACTTTGAAAAGATAGAATGGAAAAAAGTATATTGTTTGTAGTAGCTTGTTATCCGAGAAAAGTTTTAAAATTTATTATGAATGCAAGAGACAATTCTTAAAAACTAATACAGAAATAAAAGCTGTGAGCCTTGTCCAAATATATTTGTTAGAAGAGGTGGATTATTCTGATTCACACATGTACTGTGTCAATTATTTAGGGTGTTGATGCTATGAGGTCTCTATATTTAGCATGAAGGTGAGCGTGATTGGGTCCAGAGAGCAATTGTGTATCCATGAGCAAGTGAAAAAGGAGCTCAGTAACACTAATAAGGTAAGTAGGTGCTATTAAGCTGGAGGATGGAGGCATTTTCTGTTATTATAGTTTGGGTGGGGCACTTGTTGCTATTGGTGTTTGAGTGGGGCACTTGCTGGGATTGGACTTTGGGTGGGGCACTTGTTGCTATTGGTGTTTGATTGGAGCACTTGTTGTTATTGGTTGGTGGATGAAGCATTTGCTGTTATTGGTGGGTAGGGCACTCAATATAACCAGAGTTATGGTTCGACCTTTTCAAGTTATTGAGGTTTGTGTCAAATGCATGATATTAAAGCTCACACTTTAGTTCTGGATACATGTACAGTTAACATTTTATTTTTCAGCTTATAATTCACAAGATGTCTTGCTTCACAATGATTAAAGCTCTTTCCTATGGTACGAGGCATCTAGATATGTCAATCAAAGTAAAGATTTCATATGTCCTTTCCAGATTGTCAAGACTAAAAGTTTAAACTGTACCATATTAAATATTCTTCCAGATGACCAAACTATTACCATCATGGATGTATTTGAATGACAGGTACAAAGTATTATCAATTATAATGTTATAATCTGTTCTGATCTCTGTTTAGGTTCATATGTGTCGGGCAAAGGTAAATGCCAGAACCTGTTTCTACTACAACAAATTTGATGGTGAGCATTTTCTGTGAATATTGGTAGATATCATAATTTATTACTTTTACTATTACCTGTAAAATAGAATCATAACTGCTTGTACCATCACTAGTGGGGATATGTCTTTTGACCAATCAAAACAGTGCTTTCCAAAATTTTGATTTTGGTTCAAATCCAACTGAAGTGACGATAGAATAAGTGGTTATTAGTGCTGGGTATCGTTAACAGAAAACCGCATCACGATATATCATAATATTTAAGAAAATATCACGATATTATCGATATACCGCGATATTTTTCAGCGACATTTTACTTCTTAAATACTAACCCTACGGAGGCAAAATAGGTTTAAATAAGTGAAATAACATGTCAAATAACTTAAATTAGCTATGTTCTTAGTATTCTTTTTTTTTACGTACTTCACATCCGCCATGCTTGCATTTATTCAAAGTGAGGGCCATCCAAGTCATATCGAGGCTTGCATATTCTACGTACTGTTAAAGCGTCTGACTGATCATAAACAAAAGTAATAGGAAAGTGAAAATGAAACCAGAAAACCGGAAAAAAACGGTTTTGAATTACGTGTACCGGTATATTGTACCGACTAACTCGTATCATAATAAACCGGTTTATCGATAATATCGCTCAGCACTAGTGGTTATCTTGCTGCAAGAGCTCATCTCTTTATGAGATCAGGTTTCATGCACTTGGGGTCCATACCTGCCGACCTTTTAGAATTCTCATATTTTAATGGACATCATATACAAAGCCATATACAAGTGTTTAATCACCTATCGCTCACCATACATCCTCAGCTTAATTAGTTTTAATTGATTGTTTATCGAGACAGTGTCCCCCTGGCAGTGAGTGAAGTTTCAGAATTCTGTTACATCCTGAGAGCAGGTCACATGCTGAACAACTATATTCTCTGTAATGAATTGCATTTGCCTATACAGGTCCTTTCCATACTTCCGTTAACATAAATATTATTAATAATTTTAGTGGTATAGTTGTAAATATAATTATGTAGAGAAAAAGTAAAATGGAATGTTTATTATCAATTTATGGAAAAGAAAGATCATAACTGAGAGGAGAATTTTGCTTTATAATAGAGAATAATTTATTGAAGAGAATGTCTAACAAAGAAGAGAAAAGATTAACAAAAAATTAAATATATAGATAAGTAGAAAAATGAAAAATAGATATAACAGTAGTTAATGGAGATGATGAGTAAACAAAAAGAAAAAAAAAGAAAAAGAGAAAACCATCACCTATCTTCATACATACTTACATACATATACATACATACTTACTTTACATACATACATACATACATACATACATACATACTTACTTTACATACATACATACTTACATACATGCATACATAGATTCATACTTACATACATACATACATACTTGCATTTCAATCTCCTGGGATGCAAATTTAGGTTCTTTTTACTATAAATAAAATTTGTTGTCCTTGCTCATCCAACTTCTTTAATGATAATGAGATAGTTCTGTTACTTCAAACTTAAAACTATCATGTCATGAGATGCCTTATTTACTCATCTTTAAAGGGCTATTCAGCGCAAGTTAGGATTTCATAAGATGCTCTTTATGAATTGTATAAAAGTAACTGCTATGTTCTTGTGGAAATCATACACTTCAATTTACCATGAAAAAGAAAAGCGTGATATTTTTTTTGCGGAAATCTTTACATATCTTGCTAGATTAATTTACATTCATGCAGTCCTGATTACGTTGAATTAGCCCAACAGTACGAAATATTAAAGATTGGCAGAAAAAAGCATTGAAGCAATAGGCAATGAAATTGTGATCCAAACACAAATTATAAGTGAGTAGCATACACACTTGCATATTTACGCAATATATGTACTTTACATGAAAATCCATGATTCAGTGATCAACTGCAGGTTACTGGTTCCCTGATGTCCTTAATTTAGGCAGTCTAATTTTATATTGGCTAGGGTTATTTACTTGTTATTTGCTTATCCAAACTGACCTCAGCGAAAATATTTTGATGCTGACAATAGTTCTAAAAGTCATTAGAAAGAGTTCTCAAAATGTAGAGGACAGCCAAAAATATTACAACTAGTGCAGAATATCCCATTTAAAAGTGTAATAAATAGGGAATTGAATTGTCTTGTCCAGAGATCTCCTAATATTCTACTGATTTCTTGGAAACTTGGTAGGTTTTGTTATCAAGTTATCACGTTGTGTTTGATGAGTTGGAGATTACAAGTCAAATATGAGGGTTATAGCATTCCACCTAACCAATCACACATTGCTATATTCATGGAAAAAACATTCAATATCTATTTTTCCATAGTTTTGAATTTCAATGTGCAAGTTGAACTAGCAAAACTTTTAATTTGCAAGTAAAGCTAAAAAGGTAGTCAATTACAACAACAGCTTGTGATATGTTGGTGCTTCTTTATAATTATTACATAGGTAAGTAGAGTCTTCTGGTTTTCTCTAACATCAGCGACTACTTCTCTTTTTAGTTTGTCTCTATACTTCAATTGCCCTGCTATCGGGTGGTATCCAGACAGGGATATCATGAATCAATTGAACCTTCATCAAAGTAACAGCGTTGGTTCTACCCTTGTATATTAATATCATGAATGTGATACATAGCATAGGATTCCAGGTTATTGAGGGTTCATTATTAATCAATATTACAGTACAGGTTCAAATGTATCTTGGTTCAAATATGCTGTAGGGAATTAAAATGATGAAATTCATTTGCTCTAAGAGATTTCTTGTGAAGTAAGTTCTGTCTGCAACCTTTTCTGTGTACAGACATCAAGAGGAACAGTGACGCCCGTCAGTTAGTGGGGACTGTGGTTGATATAGAGGATATGGTCGGATATGGAGAGAAAAACAAGTAAGAATTTAACAAGCTTTGTTTTTAACCTACAATTCTGGTACCATTTTAATATATTATGATAATGATTTTACAATTACTGAGGTTAATACAATTCTGAAAGAAATATTACAAGGATTTCACTGCCAGAATTGATTTGATGTACAGTTGATTATCTAGAATAGATTTTTCTAGTTCTTTTACACATTTAGTCTTGTTGAATAGTCTAGTCCTCCTATACATTATCGTGTAGACTTTCATCTATTCTCTTGATATGCAGATCCAGTCTCTCTTGTTTCTCAGAATAATATGTCTCTTTAGCATGATAGAAATTATTTAGTCAAACATTGTCAACACTATAATATCTAAGTTATCCAGGATTGTGATTTAGTCAAACATTGTCAATGTATAATATCTAAGTTAACCAGGATTGTGAGTTGCCACTCTGCAATCTCATTTCTGTTCTGTTGACACAGACCATGATATAATTTGTTTCAGAGTTTGTCCATATTACCTGGCTAAAGAGCTGAAAAATGATGCTGAAATTATATTTATGCCATACAACTACCTACTAGATGCCAAGGTGAGAGGATGTTGTTTCACATTTATTATTCAGTTACACCAAACTGTGTATATTATTTCTCTCCCCTGAATGAAGAAAGATTACTAGAACCTTTCATTTCGTTAGAGGTGAGACCGGGGGATCTCAACCACAAAAAAAATTACCAGGCTTACCCAGTGTTTGGCAGCTTCAAAATTTCTCCCTGAGGGTTGAGATCCCCCGTTATACTCTGGGGGGAGGTGAATTACTCTGTGTACCCCCTTATGTATCTAATATTTATATTACATCAATGCAAGACAACAATAATGACGTGAAGTGCTTGAATTGTTGAAGTGACGTCATTGTACGATATTGATGGTGTGGCGTCACGTTATTGTTGCAGTGATATCATACAAATTGTTGTGAATGTGTGAAGAGCACATGTACATGTAGCTTGTCTCTATGTCTGGCTCTTGCAGTTCTTCTGATAATATTTGTCTTGGTTGTAATGTTTAAACCCTTGAAAATATATTAATGAAACTGACAAGTACCTGCACCGCCTAATAGTAGAGTCAATTTGAATTCTGTTTGATACACTGCAGTTGCAGTGACCCTTTATTTCAGCAGAGCTGAAATATTTTGGTAAATTAAAAAATGAAATACATATGTAAATATGTAATACATCTTTTTATATAAAGTTATGTGTTTTTCCCTTTGATATATATGTTTAATTTTTTAAATATCTTATTCATATATCAGTCAAGGAAAGCCCATGGAGTTGAACTGCAGGGAAACATTGTCATATTTGATGAAGCCCATAACTTGGTAGGTACTTTTTAATGTCTGTATACCATTGATATTACAGGAGGGAATGTGTGAGGACAGCTCTCCTTATACCCCTAATGTCTGTATACCATTGATAGCTCTCCTTAGACCCCTAATGTCTGTATTATATTTACAGCTCTCCTTAGACCCCTAATGTCTGTATACCATTGATATTACAGGAGGGAATGTGTGAGGATAGCTCTCCTTAGACCCCTAATGTCTGTATACCATTGATATCTCTCCTTAGACCCCTAATGTCTGTATACCATTGATAGCTCTCCTTAGACCCCTAATGTCTGTATACCATTGATATTACAGGTGTGAGGATAGCTCTCCTTAGACCCCTAATGTCTGTATACCATTGATAGCTCTCCTTAGACCCCTAATGTCTGTATACCATTGACAGCTCTCCTTAGACCCCTAATGTCCGTATACCATTGATATCTCTCCTTAGACCCCTAATGTCTGTATACCATTGATATCTCTCCTTAGACCCCTCATGTCTGTATACCATTGATATTACAGGAGGGAATGTGTGAGGATAGCTCTCCTTAGACCCCAAAAGTCTGTATACCATTGATATCTCTCCTTAGACCCCTAATGTCTGTATACCATTGATATTACAGGAGGG
The DNA here is from genome assembly GCF_902652985.1 of Pecten maximus. Taxonomy (NCBI): domain Eukaryota; kingdom Metazoa; phylum Mollusca; class Bivalvia; order Pectinida; family Pectinidae; genus Pecten; species Pecten maximus. Next base: position 24,409,657 of record NC_047018.1, read on the forward strand.
AATGTGTGAGGATAGCTCTCCTTAGACCCCTAATGTCTGTATACCATTGACAGCTCTCCTTAGACCCCTCATGTCTGTATACCATTGATATTACAGGAGGGAATGTGTGAGGATAGCTCTCCTTAGACCCCTAATGTCTGTATACCATTGATAGCTCTCCTTAGACCCCTAATGTCTGTATACCATTGATAGCTCTCCTTAGACCCCTAATGTCTGTATACCATTGATATTACAGGAGGGAATGTGTGAGGATAGCTCTCCTTAGACCCCTAATGTCTGTATACCATTGATATCTCTCCTTAGACCCCTAATGTCTGTATACCATTGATAGCTCTCCTTAGACCCCTAATGTCTGTATACCATTGATATTACAGGAGGTGTGAGGATAGCTCTCCTTAGACCCCTAATGTCTGTAAACCATTGATATCTCTCCTTAGACCCCTAATGTCTGTATACCATTGATATTACAGGAGGGAATGTGTGAGGATAGCTCTCCTTAGACCCCTAATGTCTGTATACCATTGATATCTCTCCTTAGACCCCTAATGTCTGTATACCATTGATAGCTCTCCTTAGACCCCTAATGTCTGTATACCATTGATATTACAGGTGTGAGGATAGCTCTCCTTAGACCCCTAATGTCTGTATACCATTGATATCTCTCCTTAGACCCCTCATGTCTGTATACCATTGATATTACAGGAGGGAATGTGTGAGGATAGCTCTCCTTAGACCCCAAAAGTCTGTATACCATTGATATCTCTCCTTAGACCCCTAATGTCTGTATACCATTGATATTACAGGAGGGAATGTGTGAGGATAGCTCTCCTTAGACCCCTAATGTCTGTATACCATTGACAGCTCTCCTTAGACCCCTCATGTCTGTATACCATTGATATTACAGGAGGGAATGTGTGAGGATAGCTCTCCTTAGACCCCTAATGTCTGTATACCATTGATAGCTCTCCTTAGACCCCTAATGTCTGTATACCATTGATAGCTCTCCTTAGACCCCTAATGTCTGTATACCATTGATATTACAGGAGGGAATGTGTGAGGATAGCTCTCCTTAGACCCCTAATGTCTGTATACCATTGATATCTCTCCTTAGACCCCTAATGTCTGTATACCATTGATAGCTCTCCTTAGACCCCTAATGTCTGTATACCATTGATATTACAGGAGGTGTGAGGATAGCTCTCCTTAGACCCCTAATGTCTGTAAACCATTGATATCTCTCCTTAGACCCCTAATGTCTGTATACCATTGATATTACAGGAGGGAATGTGTGAGGATAGCTCTCCTTAGACCCCTAATGTCTGTATACCATTGATATCTCTCCTTAGACCCCTAATGTCTGTATACCATTGATAGCTCTCCTTAGACCCCTAATGTCTGTATACCATTGATATTACAGGTGTGAGGATAGCTCTCCTTAGACCCCTAATGTCTGTATACCATTGATATCTCTCCTTAGACCCCTCATGTCTGTATACCATTGATATTACAGGAGGGAATGTGTGAGGATAGCTCTCCTTAGACCCCAAAAGTCTGTATACCATTGATATCTCTCCTTAGACCCCTAATGTCTGTATACCATTGATATTACAGGAGGGAATGTGTGAGGATAGCTCTCCTTAGACCCCTAATGTCTGTATACCATTGACAGCTCTCCTTAGACCCCTCATGTCTGTATACCATTGATATTACAGGAGGGAATGTGTGAGGATAGCTCTCCTTAGACCCCTAATGTCTGTATACCATTGATAGCTCTCCTTAGACCCCTAATGTCTGTATACCATTGATAGCTCTCCTTAGACCCCTAATGTCTGTATACCATTGATATTACAGGAGGGAATGTGTGAGGATAGCTCTCCTTAGACCCCTAATGTCTGTATACCATTGATATCTCTCCTTAGACCCCTAATGTCTGTATACCATTGATAGCTCTCCTTAGACCCCTAATGTCTGTATACCATTGATATTACAGGAGGTGTGAGGATAGCTCTCCTTAGACCCCTAATGTCTGTAAACCATTGATATCTCTCCTTAGACCCCTAATGTCTGTATACCATTGATATTACAGGAGGGAATGTGTGAGGATAGCTCTCCTTAGACCCCTAATGTCTGTATACCATTGATATCTCTCCTTAGACCCCTAATGTCTGTATACCATTGATAGCTCTCCTTAGACCCCTAATGTCTGTATACCATTGATATTACAGGAGGTGTGAGGATAGCTCTCCTTAGACCCCTAATGTCTGTATACCATTGATAGCTCTCCTTAGACCCCTAATGTCTGTATACCATTGATATTACAGGAGGGAATGTGTGAGGATAGCTCTCCTTAGACCCCTAATGTCTGTATACCATTGATATTACAGGAGGGAATGTGTGAGGATAGCTCTCCTTAGACCCCTAATGTCTGTATAACATTGATATCTCTCCTTAGACCCCCTAATGTCTGTATACCATTGATATTACAGGAAGGAATGTGTGAGGATATCTCTCCTTAGACTCCCTAATGTCTGTATACCATTGATATCTCTCCTTAGACCCCTAAAGTCTGTATACCATTGATATTACAGGAGGTGTGAGGACAGCTCTCCTTAGACCCCTAATGTCTGTATACCATTGATATCTCTCCTTAGACCCCTAAAGTCTGTATACCATTGATATTACAGGAGGTGTGAGGACAGCTCTCCTTAGACCCCTAATGTCTGTATACCATTGATATCTCTCCTTAGACCCCTAATGTCTGTATACCATTGATATCTCTCCTTAGACCCCTAATGTCTGTATACCATTGATATTACAGGAGGTGTGAGGACAGCTCTCCTTAGACCCCTAATGTCTGTATACCATTGATATTACAGGAGGTGTGAGGACAGCTCTCCTTAGACCCCTAATGTCTGTATACCATTGATATCTCTCCTTAGACCCCTAATGTCTGTATACCATTGATATTACAGATGGTGTGAGGATAGCTCTCCTTAGACCCCTAATGTCTGTATACCATTGATATCTCTCCTTAGACCCCTAATGTCTGTATACCATTGATATTACAGGAGGGAATGTGTGAGGATAGCTCTCCTTAGACCCCTAATGTCTGTATACCATTGATAGCTCTCCTTAGACCCCTAATGTCTGTATACTATTGATATTACAGGAGGTGTGAGGATAGCTCTCCTTAGACCCCTAATGTCTGTATACCATTGATATTACAGGAGGGAATGTTTGAGGACAGCTCTCCTTAGACCCCTAATGTCTGTATACCATTGACAGCTCTCCTTAGACCCCTAATGTCTGTATACCATTGATATTACAGGAGGGAATGTGTGAGGACAGCTCTCCTTAGACCCCTAATGTCTGTATACCATTGACAGCTCTCCTTAGACCCCTAATGTCTGTATACCATTGATAGCTCTCCTTAGACCCCTAATGTCTGTATACCATTGATATTACAGGAGGGAATGTGTGAGGATAGCTCTCTTTAGACCCCTAATGTCTGTATACCATTGATATAACAGGAGGGAATGTGTGAGGATAGCTCTCCTTAGACCCCTAATGTCTGTATACCATTGATAGCTCTCCTTAGACCCCTAATGTCTGTATACCATTGATATCTCTCCTTAGACCCCTAATGTCTGTATACCATTGATAGCTCCCCTTAGACCCCTAATGTCTGTATCCTTAGACCCCTAATGTCTGTATACCATTGATATTACAGGAGGGAATGTGTGAGGATATCTCTCCTTATACCCCTAATGTCTGTATACCATTGATATTACAGGAGGTGTGAGGATAGCTCTCCTTAGACCCCTAATGTCTGTATACCATTGATATCTCTCCTTAGACCCCCTAATGTCTGTATACCATTGATAGCTCTCCTTAGACCCCTAATGTCTGTATACCATTGATATTACAGGAGGGAATGTGTGAGGATAGCTCTCCTTAGACCCCTAATGTCTGTATACCATTGATAGCTCTCCTTAGACCCCTAATGTCTGTATACCATTGATATAACAGGAGGGAATGTGTGAGGATAGCTCTCCTTAGACCCCAAAAGTCTGTATACCATTGATATCTCTCCTTAGACCCCTATTGTCTGTATACCATTGATATTACAGGAAGGAATGTGTGAGGATAGCTCTCCTTAGACCCCCTAATGTCTGTATACCATTGATAGCTCTCCTTAGACCCCTAATGTCTGTATACCATTGACAGCTCTCCTTAGACCCCTAATGTCTGTATAGCATTGATAGCTCTCCTTAGACCCCTAATGTCTGTATACTATTGATATCTCTCCTTAGACCCCTCATGTCTGTATACCATTGATAGCTCTCCTTAGACCCCTAATGTATGTATATCATGGATAGCTCTCCTTAGACCCCTAATGTCTGTATACCATTGACAGCTCTCCTTAGACCCCTAATGTCTGTATACCATTGATATCTCTCCTTAGACCCCTAATGTCTGTATACCATTGATATCTCTCCTTATACCCCTAATGTCTGTATACCATTGATATTACAGGAGGGAATGTGTGAGGATAGCTCTCCTTAGACCCCCTAATGTCTGTATACCATTGATAGCTCTCCTTAGACCCCTAATGTCTGTATACCATTGATAGCTCTCCTTAGACCCCTAATGTCTGTATACCATTGATATTACAGGAGGGAATGTGTGAGGACAGCTCTCGTTAGACCCCTAATGTCTGTATACCATTGATAGCTCTCCTTAGACCCCTAATGTCTGTATACCATTGATAGATCTCCTTAGACCCCTAATGTCTGTATACCATTGATATTACAGGAGGTGTGAGGATAGCTCTCCTTAGACCCCTAATGTCTGTATACCATTGATATCTCCTTAGACCCCCTAATGTCTGTATACCATTGATATTACAGGAGGGAATGTGTGAGGATAGCTCTCCTTAGACCCCTAATGTCTGTATACCATTGATAGCTCTCCTTAGACCCCTAATGTCCGTATACCATTGACAGCTCTCCTTAGACCCCTAATGTCTGTATACCATTGATATTTCAGGAGAAAATATGTGAAGAAAGCTCCTCGTTTGATCTTACAACAGCAGACCTGGCAACAGCTATTGAGGAAGTGTGTCGACTTGCTGACAAGTTTGTAGAGATGGCTCAGGCAGAGGCTCAGAGTCTGGTAGAAATGACAGAATCTAGTATGCCAGGTAGTTTTCATGTTTTGTATATGTGTTCTCATCAGTATTGTCACTTCAATCATAATTTTTATTGCAGGCTGCTGAAAAGGTACAAAAGTTACCTCATTTCTACAGGGTTTAGCCTAAAATGGTCCTTTTACTTTAATGGAGCTTTCAAGCTGAATTTTATGAATGACATCAATCTCATCCTGCAAGCAATAATTTTCCTATGTATTTTCTGACAGTGATAGTTCCCATCCCAAATATGCAGACTCTGTTGATACACATAATTAATAATGTTTTGCTATTGAAGTGTGGATTTTCTTAAATATTTTTCTTAATTATGTTACTATTTCTGGGATTTTTCTGGAAGTGTTTTTGGGTCGTATATGGGCTCCATATCCTATTGAAATTACCGGTATATCATATTAAAGCCTCTCTCCAAACACTTCAGTTTATGCTGAAAATTTCTTTCCCAGTTCATCAATTTCCCCAAAATGAGACAATGAGGTCCTATTCTAAACCAGTGTTGATTGTCCTAGTCTAGATTCATATGAACATACTAGAGTTTTCAGTATATATTTGCTTTTAACATACAGAACAAGTTTATTTTCATCAACTCTTCATCATCACTTAAGCTGTCATATTTTCTGACAGATTTCAGTGTTTTTGTAGTTTGCCATGCTTGGAAATACATTTAAATATAGGGTTGATCAAACAAAGGTCATATTTGTTTCTTTAAAAAAACTTCAACAACTTAAAAGGTAATTTTACTTCAAGCAGGAAATGGCTAGTGATAAGTCAAGTAGGGGTAACTGGTTTGGATTTGGGGAGCCTTGCTTGAATTGTTACTTTTTTGAAAGACAGAACCTCGTACTCTATGCTGTTAACTCCAGGTTGGATTGTCAGGACTTTTTCTGAGGGCTTTTTGGGGCCGCTTATGAGCCCCATCATATTGAAATTATTTCATATTCAGTGAAACTCGAAAAATTGCAGTTTACTCCTGAAAAAATCTTTTCCATTTCACCAATTCTCTTCCCAAAATGAGATAAAAAAGCCCCACCCCAAACCAGTGAGAGAAAACCCTGATTGTGTATAATTACGAGCCATTGAAGAAGATTGGTGATGCTGATTTTCATTTTTGTCGTCTCACCCTACAGATTACATGAATTTTTAGCTCACCTGGCCCGAAGGGCCGGTGAGCTTATGGCATGGCGCAGCGTCCGTCGTCCGTCGTCCGTCCGTCAACTTTTCCTTTAAATCGCTACTAGTCCTAAACTACTCAGTGGATTTTGACCAAATTTGGTCTGAAGCATCCTTGGGTGAAGGGGAACCAATTTTGTATAAACGGTGGGTCTGGCCCCCAAGGGGCCTTAGGGGCGGGGCCCAATAGGGGAAATATAGCAAATTCTTTAAAATCCTTCTTCTTCTGTAGAAATGAAGGGATTTGATTCATATTTGGTCTGAAGCATCCTTGGGTGAAGGGGAACCAATTTTGTATAAACGGTGGGTCTGGCCCCCCAGGGGTCTTAAGGGCGGGGCCCAATAGGGGAAATATAGCAAATTCTTTAAAATCCTTCTTCTTCTGTAGAAATGAAGGGATTTGATTCATATTTGGTCTGAAGCATCCTTGGGTGAAGGGGAACCAATTTTGTATAAACGGTGGGTCTGGCCCCCCAGGGGCCTTAGGGGCGGGGCCCGATAGGAGAAATATAGCAAATTCTTTAAAATCCTTCTACTTCTGTAGAAATGAAGGGATTTGATTCATATTTGGTTTGAAGCATCCTTGGGTGAAGGGGAACCAATTTTGTATAAACGGTGGGTCTGGCCTCCTAGGGGCCTGAGGGGCGGGGCCCAATAGGGGAAATATAGCAAATTCTTTGAAATCCTTCTTCTTCTGTAGGAATAAAGGGATTTGATCCATATTTGGTTTGAAACATCCTTGGGTGAAGGGGAACCAATTTTGTATAAACGGTTGGTCTGGCCCCCCAGGGGTCTTAGGAGCGGGGCCCAATAGGGGAAATATAGCAAATTCTTTAAAATCCTTCTTCTTCTGTAGAAATGAAGGGATTTGATTCATATTTGGTCTGAAGCATCCTTGGGTGAAGGGGAACCAATTTTGTATAAACAGTGGGTCTGGCCCCCCAGGGGCCTTAGGGGCGGGGCCCGATAGGAGAAATATAGCAAATTCTTTAAAATCCATCTTCTTTTGTAGAAATGAAGGGATTTGATTCATATTTGGTTTGAAGCATCCTTGGTTGAAGGGGAACCAATTTTGTATAAACGGATGGTCTGGCCCCCCAGGGGCCTGGGGGGTGGGGCCTAATAGGGGAATATTGTATATTCTTTAAAATCCTTCTTCTTCTGTAGGAATAAAGGGATTTGATCCATATTTGGTCTGAAACATCCTTGGGTGAAGGGGAACCAATTTTGTATAAACGGTGGGTCTGGCCCCCCAGGGGCCGTAGGGGTGGGGCCCAATAGGGGAAATATAGCAAATTCTTTAAAATCCTTCTTCTTCTGCAGGAATAAAGGGATTTGATCCATGTTTGGTCTGAAGCATCCTTGGGTGAAGGGGAACCAATTTTGTATAAACGGTGGGTCTGGCCTCCCAGGGGCCTGAGGGGCGGGACCCAATAGGGGAAATATAGCAAATTCTTTAAAATCCTTCTACTTCTGTAGGAATAAAGGGATTTGATCCATATTTGGTCTGAAACATCCTTGGGTGAAGGGGAACCAATTTTGTATAAACGGTGGGTCTGGCCCCCCAGGGGCCTGGGGGGTGGGGCCCAATAGGGGAATATTGCATATTCTTTAAAATCCTTCTTCTGCAGGAATAAAAGGATTTGATCCATGTTTGGTCTGAAGCATCCTTGGGTGAAGGGGAACCAATTTTGTATAAACGGTGGGTCTAGCCTCCCAGGGACCTGGGGGGTGGGGCCCAATAGGGGAATATAGCATATTTTTTAAAATCCTTCTTCTTCTGCAGGAATAAAGGGATTTGATCCATGTTTGGTCTGAAGCATCCTTGGGTGAAGGGGAACCAATTTTGTATCAACGGTGGGTCTGGCCTCCCAGGGGCCTGGGGGGGTGGGGCCCAATAGGGGAATATAGCATATTCTTTAAAATCCTTCTTCTTCTGCAGGAATAAAGGGATTTGATCCATGTTTGGTCTGAAGCATCCTTGGGTGAAGGGGAACCAATTTTGTATAAACGGTGGGTCGGCCTCCCAGGGGCCTTAGGGGTGGGGCCCAATAGGGGAAATATAGCAAATTCTTTGAAATCCTTCTTCTTCCGTAGGAATAAAGGGATTTGATCCATATTTGGTCTGAAACATCCTTGGGTGAAGGGAAACCAATTTTGTATAAACGGTTGGTCTGGCCCCCAGGGGCCTTAGGGGTGGGGCCCCAATAGGGGAAATAGGGTTAATCCTTTAAATCGCTACTAGTCATAAAGTTATAAATGAATTTGAACCAAATTTGGTCAGTAACATTCTTGGGAGAAGGGGAACAGAGTTTGTATACATTTTTACTCTGAACCCCCAGGGGCCTAAGGGGCGGAGCCAAATAGGGGAAATAGATATTAGTCTTTAAATCGCTACTAGTCATAAATTTTTTAATGGATTTTAACTAGATTTGGTCAGGAACATCCTTGGGGGAAGGTGAACAGAGTTCGTATTAATTTTTACTCTGAACTCCCAGGGGCCTGAGGGGCCGGGCCAAATAGGGGAAATAGGGTTAATCTTTTAAATCACTGCTAGTCATAAAGTTATGAATGAATTAGAACCAAATTTGGTCAGAAACATCCTTGGGAGAAGGGGAACAGAGTTTGTATACATTTTTACTCTGAACCCCCAGGGGCCTGAGGGGCGGAGCCAAATATGGGAAATGGAGATTAGTCTTTAAATCGCTACTGGTCATAAAATTTTTCATGGATTTTAATTAGATTTGGTCAGGAACATCCTTGGGGGAAGGGGAACCGAGTTTGTATGAATTTTTACTCTGAACCCTCAGGGGCCTGAGGGGCGGGGCCAAATAGGGGAAATAGGGTTAATCCTTTAAATCGCTACTAGTCATAAAGTTATGAATGAATTTGAACCAAATTTGATCAGGAACATCATTGGGAGAAGGGGAACAGAGTTTGTATAAATTTTTACTCTGAACCCCCAGGAGCCTGAGGGGCGGGTCCAAATAGGGGAATAGAGATTAGTCTTTAAATTGCTACAAGTCATAAAGTTATGAATGAATTAGAACCATATTTGGTCAGGAACATCCTTGGGGGGAGGGGAACAGAGTTTGTATAAATTTTACTCTGAACACCCAGGGGCCTGAGGGGCGGAGTCTAAGAGGCCCAAGGGTCTTTCCCCACCCTAAGGAACTTAGTTTCTTCAAACACAATTAGGTTGTAAAAATAATCCATAGGGTCTTTCAGTCCCTTAGAGAGTATGTGTATGAATAAATTGAACATGAACATTATTTTGACATTTGGTCAAATCCAACCAGGTGAGCGATACAGGCCCCATGGGCCTCTTGTTATTTTTTGCTATATATTTGGGTTAAAAGCCTCAGATTTTGGGAAATTGACATTAAATCTTTATTTTTTCTCCACTTAGTTTACAAATTAGTTTATAGTTTTCCAAAGATTTGATCTCAGTTTAGTTTTGTAATGCATCAATATATACTCATGTCTAACATATACAGGATGCTTCCATACCATTATGTGGAGGTTTTTTGGTTGTCTTTGGAAAAATACTGAAATTTTAGTGAATGTTTGAGTTTGCTGAAAAGGTAATGCCTTGACAGAATGGAAGAGGATATACTTGTAATCATGTGTAATTCTTGTTTATTTACAGAACCAGAATTCAACCTGGAAGATTTACTGAGAATGAAATGTAAGCATGGTAACAGAAGTTATCCAGACTAATCAAAGGATTTTTTACCTTGATAATCTTTTATTAATAGTAACTGTTAACCATTAGATTATTACGCTCTGTAGATTAGCTGTAAGTCAACCATTAGATGGATTTCACACTGTATTGTAATTGTAAATCAACCATTAGCTGTATTTCTCATCCTCTGTAGTTTAGTTGTAAGTCAACCATTAGATGGACCCTCTGTAGTTTAGTTGTAAGTCAACCATCAGATTAACTTGGCACCCTCTGTAGTTTAGTTGTAAGTTGTTGACTGATAATATTTGTCTGTGACTTGTGTTTCTGTTACAGCTACACTGAAGGAGTTGGAGGACAACCTGGACAGTTTAGACATAGGCACAGGTTCAAATGGTGTCACTCACCCTGGCATGTACGTTGTTTATAACCAAACCAAAATTATACAGATTTAGGTTTTTAGTCACTTTTAGTAGTTGAAAGATTTCTGATGTTTTATCAGCCTTCTAAAAATCTGATATGGGCAGACTTACATCAGAATTCCTGCTATAGTGGAAAAAAGAGTGGGAAAAGCCAACCCCCTCGGGTCTGCACTTTGTCATATGTTTTTTAACTATTTAATACCGTCGTGTGAATAGAAAATTTTCAACATACTTGACCAACACAGACATGTCACCACACATAAACAGGTCAATTCACTCATACAATCCAACTCCTAGCTTCCAAATATTTCAAGGCCATATTTGTAATGTGAAAAACTCATATATCCATCATATTTAATAGATCTCCGATCAAACAGTGAACAGAAATATTGCTTATCTGCCTGATGAAACAGAAACAAAGTAAAACAAAGTCTGCATCTATATCATTTGAGTTCAAAAATGATTTAAGTTTGGTTGTTGTTAATATATATATATTGAACTGTCTGTGTTCTGAATTTCTATCGATCTCCATGTGTTTGCTTAACTTGTCAGAGAAACTTGGCTGTAGAGTAAGAGTTGCATCATTATTCTAAAATTGATTATTATTCAAGCCTCCCTGAAATAGCTCTAGATGTTAAATCACTGTCATGACTAAAGCCATGTGTTAGAATATCAAATAATTGTTCTTCATTCATTAACACTTTCTGTAGCTTTTGTTGTTTAGCATTGACTCCAATACTTGTTAATAGTTTGTTGACTCCATATGATCTGAGGCAAATAGCAATTTTGGTTTTTTGTGTTGCTTGCAAAAAGTAGATGACATATAGGTATCGCCATGTTGGCATCATTGGCGGTGGCGTCATTGTTCACACAGATGTTTCCGTGTGATAACTCATGTTCCCTCAAACTTCATGCAGATCTTCCATACCAGAGGTGCTTGCTTGGGATTGGCTTTCAGGTCCGTAGGTCAAGGGTCGAGGTCACTGTTACTAAAAATAGAAAATCTGTTGCCATGCAATAACACTTGAAATCGCCCAACGTTTGGCTCACGCGACACATCCACTTCTGTGTAAATCTTGTTGATGCCACATTGTATTACGAAAAGTCCACGAGGTCTCCTACGCTCTGTGGTTGACAGGTTTCCACTTCTTGTTGATAAATATTAAGTTTGTTTATTTACTATTTTCTGTTTTAAGGTTCATGTTTGAATTCCTGACAAAAGTAAACATTGGTTTTGAGACAAAAAATTTCTTCATTGACATATTGGATAAGATGATCAACTATCTTACAAGCGACAGTAAGTATAGATTTCATGTTTAAGTAAACTTAACATCAATAATTAACAGTGAAGTAAATCTGATATCATGTATTTCAACAGCAAAGTCTTGTAATAAGTTGTTCTGTTCAACTGCTCCAGTATTATGGTACTTACTCATAATATCTGATATAATGTGTAATGAAATGTTCGTTCCAAAAAATGTTTCCATCCAAAATCAGCAATGTTCTAAAATAAACCTCTTTTTTTTTGGAAGATGTTACAGAGTATATGCCTTATATGTATTTGTTTTGTGTTCTAGCCTCTTCTGGATTCACCACTAAAGCTGCAGGGTTATCCAAGATAGCTGATGTCTTTAAGGTATTTTTAATAGTAGCTAGAATTGTGTAATCAAACATTTCTAAAAGTTGAGACAGTCAGATTAATGATATTTAGGAGAGTATCTCATGTAGATAATAATTTGAATGGTAAAAATACATTAGAATCTACATAACTCTTCAGCTGAGGCCAAACATTACAGAAATTATATAAAATGCCAGAGATTATTAAAATTTGTGGTCTTTTGTTGAATATAATTTTGAAGTATTTCTAAATGCGTGATATATTGGATCACTAATAAAATAACATTCTTTTAGATTGTTTTCTCGAGGGAGACTCGCCTTGGAGATTCCCTACACAGTCATCAACAGACCATAGCTAAGTATTACAAGGTAGGTAATGTTATTTCCTACAGTGAAAACTGCCACCTCATACAAGGTAAGCTGGGTGATATCTGTAATCTGTGTAGTTTAGGGCACTAGTTTATTGAAACCGTCAAAGCTGTATGAAAACCAATTTTAAAACTACTTTTAAAGAACCATGAGTTCTAAAGTCTGAAGAATCACAGAATAACACACTGTCAAGTTTTTTGAATTGATTGATAAGCCAATGTAGAAACTTTCAGATTAAGATGTACTTTCTTTAGACCTTCATTAAATTTAGTTATTTAGTCATTCAATTTCTTCAATGAAAACAATTAAGAGGTTTATAAACATTGCTCTCATGGTGGAATTTCCATATCATTAACGCCACACAAATAAAAGACCCTCCTTATATCCTTCACTTTCCTGAAACTTCTAGTAGATGATGCCTTGTTAAGTTATTAAAATGTTTGCTCTCAAAGGTACATATACAAGAAACCAAGACTGACAAAAAGTTTGGGAAGAAGGCTGATTTATGGAGCAAAGCAGCGGAAAAACAAGGTGAGTGATGAATACATATTCTATTAGTTTTATGATAGAAGTTACATAACACAACCAATAGGATATTTAAGAGTGTGACGTTTCGATGACTACACTCTCACCTTCATCAATCTAATGACCAATGTGAAGTGTACTAGCACTGTCTGATGTGGAGTCCGAGAAGGTAAAAATGAAACGTCACTCTTAAATATCATATTGGTTGTGTCATATAACTTCTATCATATTTACTTTACCAACCTGAAGAAAATGTTCAGAATGTACTATTAGTTATTATACACTAATGAAATTCCAATTGAATTGCTTTCCATCTTGTTGTGGTCACCTTCATATCATTCTGATTGGTGGTTTTTATGTCCCTAGGTCGTATCCTAAGCTACCTTTTTGTGTCCCTAGGTCGTACCCTAAGCTCTAAGCTACGTTTATATGTCCCTAGGTTGTACCCTAAGCTACATTTATATGTCCCTAGGTCGTACCCTAAGCTACGTTTATATGCCCCTAGGTCGTACCCTAAGCTACATTTTTATGTTCCTAGGTCGTACCCTAAGCTACGACTAACGGACACAAAAATGTAAAGCTACGTTTATATGTCCCTAGGTTGTACCCTAAGCTACGTTTTTATGTCCCTAGGTCGTACCCTAAGCTACATTTTTGTGTCCGTTGGTCGTATCCTAAGCTGCCTTTTTGTGTCCCTAGGTCGTACCCTAAGCTACATTTTTATGTCCCTAGGTTGTACCCTAAGCTACGTTTATATGTCCGTTGGTCGTACCCTAAGCTACGTTTATATGTCCCTAGGTCGTACCCTAAGCTACATTTTTATGTTCCTAGGTCGTACCCTAAGCTATGTTGTATGTCCCTAGTTCATACCCTAAGCTACATTTTTATGTCCCTAGGTCATACCCTAAGCTACATTTTTGTGTCCGTTGGTCGTACCCTAAGCTACGTTTTTGTGTCCGTTGGTCGTACCCTAAGCTACGTTTTTGTGTCCGTTGGTCGTACCCTAAGCTACGTTTTTGTGTCCCTAGGTTGTACCCTAAGCTACGTTTTTATGTCCCTAGGTTGTACCCTAAGCTATGTTTTTATGTTCCTAGGTTGTACCCTAAGCTACGTTTTTATGTCTCTAGGTTGTACCCTAAGCTATGTTTTTATGTTCCTAGGTTGTACCCTAAGCTACGTTTTTATGTCCCTAGGTTGTACCCTAAGCTACGTTTATATGTCCCTAGGTCGTACCCTAAGCTACATTTTTGTGTCCGTTGGTCGTATCCTAAGCTACCTTTTTGTGTCCCTAGGTCGTACCCTAAGCTACGACTAACGGACACAAAAATGTAAAGCTACGTTTATATGTCCCTAGGTTGTACCCTAAGCTATGTTTTTATGTCCCTAGGTCGTACCCTAAGCTACATTTTTGTGTCCGTTGGTCGTATCCTAAGCTGCCTTTTTGTGTCCCTAGGTCGTACCCTAAGCTACATTTTTATGTCCCTAGGTTGTACCCTAAGCTACATTTATATGTCCCTAGGTCGTACCCTAAGCTACGTTTATATGCCCCTAGGTCGTACCCTAAGCTACATTTTTATGTTCCTAGGTCGTACCCTAAGCTATGTTGTATGTCCCTAGTTCATACCCTAAGCTACATTTTTATGTCCCTAGGTCGTACCCTAAGCTACATTTTTGTGTCCGTTGGTCGTACCCTAAGCTACGTTTTTGTGTCCCTAGGTTGTACCCTAAGCTACGTTTTTGTGTCCCTAGGTTGTACCCTAAGCTATGTTTTTATGTTCCTAGGTTGTACCCTAAGCTACGTTTTTATGTCTCTAGGTCGTACCCTAAGCTACGTTTATATGTCCCTAGGTCGTACCCTAAGCTACATTTTTAGGTCACCTGAGACGAAGTCTCAGTTGACCTATTGCAATTGCCTTTTGTCCGGCGTCGTGCGTCGTGCGTCGTAAACAATTTACATTTTCAACTTCTTAAAAACTGCTGAACCAAATTCAATGAAATTTTACAGGAAGCTTCCATGGCTGAGGGTGAACCAAAATTGTGAATTATATGGTCCCCACCCCCCAGGGGCCTGAGGGGCGGGGCCAAAAAGGGTCAAATTGACTAAAACTTCAAAAATCTTCTTCTCTACTCTCAGATAAGGTGGAATCAAACACTCTTCATAGATGAAAGGGTCTTAAGGTGCTTTACCAAAATTGTGAATTTCATCACCATGGGGTCTCACGTTTGCCCCTGGGGAGGGGGTAAACTTTGCTATAGTTTATATAGGGAAATCACATTTTTGACTATTATTTGTTGGATTTGTATTGGAATTCATTCTAACTTGTATCAAATTATCAGTATGGGAAGACACTTTGATGGTATGTACATGTTGGCCCTAGTTGACCCCCAGGGGCTGGTGGGCGGGGCCAAAAAGGGTCAAATTGACAAAAATTTCAAAAATCTTCTTCTCTACTCTCAGATATGGTAGAATCAAATACTCTACATAGATGGAAGGGTCTTAAGGTGCTTTACCAAAATTGTGAATTTCATGACCCTGGGGTCTCACGTTTGCCCCTGGGGAGGGGGTAAACTTTACTATAGTTTATATAGGGAAATCACATTTTTGACTATTATTTGTTGGATTTGTATTGGAATTCATACTAACTTGTATCAAATTATCAGCATGGGATGACAGTTTGATGGTATGTACATGTTGGCCCTAATAGACCCCCAGGGGCTGGTGGGCGGGGCCAAAAAGGGTCAAATTGACAAAAATTCCAAAAATCTTCTTCTCTACTCTCAGATACGGTAGAATCAAATAATCTACATAGATGGAAGGATCTTAGGGTGCTTTACCAAAATTGTGAATTTCATGACCCTGGGGTCTCATGTTTGCCCCTGGGGAGGGGGTAAACTTTACTATAGTTTATATAGGGAAATCACATTTTTGACTATTATTTGTTGGATTTGTATTGGAATTCATTCTAACTTGGTTCAAATTTTCAGCATGAGATGACAGTTTGATGGTATGTACATGTTGGCCCTAGTTGACCCCCAGGGGCTGGTGGGCGGGGCCAAAAAGGGTAAAATTTACAAAAATTTCAAAAATCTTCTTCTCTACTCTCAGATATGGTAGAATCAAATACTCTACATAGATGGAAGGGTCTTAAGGTGCTTTACCAAAATTGTGAATTTCATGACCCCGGGGTCTCACGTTTGCCCCTGGGGAGGGGGTAAACTTTACTATAGTTTATATAGGGAAATCACATTTTTGACTATTATTTGTTGGATTTGTATTGGAATTCATTCTAACTTGTATCAAATTATCAGCATGGGATGACAGTTTGATGGTATGTACATGTTGGCCCTAGTTGACCCCCAGGGGCTGGTGGGCGGGGCCAAAAAGGGTCAAATTGACAAAAATTCCAAAAATCTTCTTCTCTACTCTCAGATATGGTAGAATCAAATAATCTACATAGATGGAAGGATCTTAGGGTGCTTTACCAAAATTGTGAATTTCATGACCCTGGGGTCTCACGTTTGCCCCTGGGGAGGGGGTAAACTTTACTATAGTTTATATAGGGAAATCACATTTTTGACTATTATTTGTTGGATTTGTATTGGAATTCATTCTAACTTGGTTCAAATTATCAGCATGAGATGACAGTTTGATGGTATGTACATGTTGGCCCTAGTTGACCCCCAGGGGCTGGTGGGCGGGGCCAAAAAGGGTCAAATTGACAAAAATTTCAAAAATCTTCTTCTCTACTCTCAGATATGTTAGAATCAAATACTCTTCATAGATGGAAGGGTCTTAAGGTGCTTTACCAAAATTGTGAATTTCATGACCCTGGGGTCTCATGTTTGCCCCTGGGGAGGGGGTAAACTTTACTATAGTTTATATAGGGAAATCACATTTTTGACTATCACTTGTTTTATTTGTTTTTAAATTCATTCTTTCATTCAAATTTACTGAAATATTTCAAAAATCAGGTGACCGTTAAGGCCCATGGGCCTCTTGTTATGTTCTTAGGTCGTTGATGATATGTACATGTTGGCCCCCAGGGGCTGATGGGAGGGGCCAAAAAGGGTCAAATTAACAGAAATTTTAAAAATCTTCTTCTTACAGCCCATTTAAGGTAGAATTAAATACTCTTCACAGATCGAAGGGTCTTAAGGTGCTTTACCATAATTGTGAATTTCCTAGCCCTGGGGTCTCGCGTTTGCCCCATGGGAGGGGATAAACTTTACTATAGTTATAGGGAAATCACATTTTTGACTATCACTTGTTTTATTTGTTTTTAAATTCATTCTTTCATTCAAATTTACTGAAATATTTCAAAAATCAGGTGACCGTTAAGGCCCATGGGCCTCTTGTTATGTTCTTAGGTCGTACCCTAAGCTATGTTGTATGTCCCTAGTTCATACCCTAAGCTACATTTTTATGTCCCTAGGTCGTACCCTAAGCTACATTTTTGTGTCCGTTGGTCGTACCCTAAGCTACGTTTTTGTGTCCGTTGGTCGTACCCTAAGCTACGTTTTTGTGTCCGTTGGTCGTACCCTAAGCTACGTTTTTGTGTCCCTAGGTTGTACCCTAAGCTATGTTTTTATGTTCCTAGGTTGTACCCTAAGCTACGTTTTTATGTCTCTAGGTCGTACCCTAAGCTTCTTTTTTATGTTCCTAGGTCGTACCCTAAGCTACGTTTTTATGTCCCTAGGTCGTACCCTAAGCTACGTTTTTATGTCCCTAGGTTGTCCCCTAAGCTACGTTTTTATGTTCCTAGGTTGTACCCTAAGCTACGTTTTTATGTCTCTAGGCCGTACCCTAAGCTTCTTTTTTATGTTCCTAGGTCGTACCCTAAGCTATTGGTGCTTCAGTCCCGGCCACAGTATGTTGGACCTAGTAGCCCACGGAGTGAAGAATGTCATACTAACTAGCGGCACATTATCACCCATCAACTCCTTCACAGCAGAGATGCAAATGTGAGTATCAACATATGAAACATGCACTGATTAGTTATGTAGCTTTTCAATTTTTAAAATTTTGATGTTAGATATTACAAAAAGGATTAATTGATGAGTTTTGTAAACATTCCCTTTATTTTCTGATCTGAAGATAATAACTTTCCATGAGTATTAGAAATAAAGCCATATCGTATGAACAGGCCCCTAAATTAACTTAAATTTTTTCAATAGGAAAGCATTTGATAAGGAATGATCTTTCCCCTTATCCCAGTAACGTTTTCCAATAAAAATTTAAGTTAAAGACTTTCCTTAAGTTAAGGAAGTTGATGAAACTGGGGCCAGAGCTTGCAAACTATATATCTTTAAAGTCTACTTAAATGTTAGAGCATCTCTATGAAATAAAGAGGCATGCAATATTTCAGTAACTAGGTATCTACATGTACAAATAAATAAATGTGTTCTTGAAAGATCTGTTTTGCATTTTCAGTCCATTTCCTTTGAGACTTGAGAACCCTCATGTGATAGAAAAACACCAGGTGTGGATAGGAACCATGCAAAAAGGGCCAGATGGGGTGGTCCTCAACTCGAACTATGAAACAAGGTAGGTATCAGTCAAGTAGTATAATACTACTGAGGTAAAACTGATACTCAGGCCACTGATACTCAGGTCACCTGATACTTGGGTTACTGATAATCAGGTCACTGATACTCGGGTACCTGATACTCAAGTAACTGATACTCGGGTCACTGATACTCAGGTCACTGATACTTGGGTCACTGATACTCGGGTCACTGGTACTTAGGTTACTGATAATCAGGTCACTGATACTCGAGTCACTGATACTCGGGTCACTGATACACGGGTCACTGATACACGGGTCACTGATACTCAGGTCACTGATACTCAGGCCACTGATACACGGGTCACTGATACTCGGGTCACTGATACTCAGGTTACTAGTACTTGGGTTACTGATACTCGGGTCACTGATACACGGGTACCTGATACTCAAGTAACTGATACTCGGGTCACTGATACACGGGTCACTGATACTCGGGTCACTGATACTCGGGTCTCTGATACTCGGGTCACTGATACTCGGGTCACCGATACTGGGGTTACTGATACTCGGGTCACTGATACTCGAGTCACTGATACTCGGGTCACCGATACTGGGGTTACTGATACTCGGGTCACTGATACTTGGGCCAGTGATACTTGGGTCACTGATACTCGGGTCACTGATACTGGGGTTACTGATACTCGGGTCACTGATACTTGGGTCACTGATACTCGGGTCACTGATACTCGGGTCACCGATACTGGGGTTACTGATACTCGGGTCACTGATACTTGGGCCAGTGATAGTCGGGTCAGTGATACACGGGTCACCGATACTCGGGTCACTGATACTTGGGTCACTGATACTCGGGTCACTGATACTCGGGTCACTGATACTTGGGTCAGTGATAGTCGGGTCAGTGATACACGGGTCACCGATACTCAGGTCACTGATACACAGGTACCTGATACTCGGGTCACTGATACTCGGGTCACTGATACTCAGGTCAGTGATATTCGGGTACCTGATACTTGGGTCACGGATACTCGAGTCACTTATACTCTGGTCACCGATACTCGGGTACCTGATACTCGGGTCAAACAGTAGTGTTTAGCTGTAAATGGAGTAGATGTGGCAAGGAGGCAAAAGAGTGGTACCCAAACCATCCAGAAATATTTTTTCCTTAAACTCCTTAGACTCACTTTAAAAATGTTAAATCTTGTCGGGAGAGGTTCTTTTAATTGTTAAGACCTAAAAACAATATATGTGTTTCTGCTAATGTGCCAGAAAAAAATTAGGGTACCTCAAGTAGCTATTGATGGGGAAATCTTTTTATTCTTTAAATACTTTTACCAAGGTCATATGGACAAGGAATCTTGAGTTTGATAGTCCTTCTTTGAAAACGGACAAAAAAACTTTGGAGTAGGCACAAAAATATAGGGTCAGTGAAAATGGACAAAAAAACTTTGGAGTAGGCACAAAAATATAGGGTCAGTATAGGATTAGTCGAAACACAGGTATGTTTTTAGCCCACCATCATCAGATGGTGGGCTATTCAAATCGCCTTGCGTCCGTGGTCCGTGTCCGTCTGGTCCGTCCGTGGTCCGTGTCCGTCTGGTCCGTCCGGCTGTCCGTCCCTCCGTCCCTCCATCCCTCCGTAAACAATTCCTGTTATCGCTATTTCTGAGAAAGTACTGAAGGGATCTTTCTCAAATTTCATATGTTGGTTCCCCTTGGTGCCTAGTTATGCATATTTCATTTTGGGACCGATCGGGAAACAACATGGCCGACAGGCAGCCATCTTGGATTTTGACAATTGAAGTTTGTTATCGCTATTTCTGAGAAAGTACTGAAGAGATCTTTCTCAAATTTCATATGTATGTTCCCCTTGGTCCCTAGATATGCATATCACATTTTGGGACCGATCGGAAAACAACATGGCCGCCAGGCAGCCATCTTTGATTTTGACAATTGAAGTTTGTTATCGTTATTTCTGAGAAAGTACTGAAGGGATCTTTCTCAAATTCCATTTGTGGGTTCCCCTTGGTCCCTAGTTATGCATATCGCATTTTGAAACCAATCAGAAAACAACATGGCCGACAGGAAGCCATCTTGGATTTTGACAATTGATGTTTGTTATCGCTATTTCTGAGAAAGTACTGAAGAGATCTTTCTCAAATTTCATGTGTAGGCTCCCCTTGGTCTGTAGTTATGTATATTGCATTTTGGGACTGATCAGAAAACAACATGGCCAACAGGCAGCCATCTTGGATTTTGACAATTGAAGTTTGTTATCACTATTTCTGAGAAAGTCCTGAAGGGATCTTTCTCAAATTTCATATATAGGTTCCCCTTGGTCCCTAGTTATGTATATTGCATTTTGGGACCAATCGGATAACAACATGGCCGACAGGCAGCCATCTTGGATCTTGAAGTTTGTTGTCGATATTTCTCAGAAAGAACTGAAGGGATCTTTCTGAAATTTGATATATAGGTTGCCCTTGGTCCCTTGTTGTGCATATCTCATTTTGGGACCAGTCGGATAACAACATGGGCGACAGGCAGCCATCTTGGATTTTGACAATTGAAGTTTGTTATCGCTATTTCTAAGAAAGAACTGAAGGGATCTTTCTCAAATTTGATATATCTGTTGACTTTGGTCCCTAGTTGTGCATATTTCATTTTGGAACTAGTCGGATAACAACATGGCCAATAGACAGTCATCTTGGATTTTGACAACTGAAGTTTGTTATTGCTATTTTACAGAAGGCACTGAAGGGATCTTTCTCAATTTTCATATGTAGGTTCCCCTTAGTTAGTCGTGATGCATTTTTGGACCAATCTGAAAACATTGTCGACAGACAGCCATTATCGCTAAATCTCAAATTTCATATATAAGTTTCCCTTGTTTAAAAAGCACTGGAGGGATGTTTCTCAATTTACACAGATTAGTAAGAGGAAGGGTAAAAAAAGAGAAAAGATCAATCTGACATGGAACCTATAAAGATCATTCAATTGTGGGCGCCAAGATCCCTCTGGGATCTCTTGTTTAAGGCCTAACCAGTCTTGTTGAAACCTAGTTGACTGAATAAAAATTAGATGGAATTGTTACTTTCGTCAGTGACATTTGACTATACTGGTTACATTTCTCAGTTTTATATCGGTTTTATACAAAAATGTATGTCAGTTTAGATTTTGTATGGATGGATGTATATTGTTCAGCCCTACAGTACTCTATCACTGCATATGTACTTATTTTAGGGGCTTTCATGCTGATAACGTTCCATTAAATAATGATTACACTAAATGCATTTTCGTCCATATTGCTTTCTAAACCAAACACTGGATGCACCATTGTTGCACTAATCTGTTTAACTTCTGCTATACAAGAAAATTTGAATGTTGAATGCACCAAAATAAATATGTTACAGTATTGCAGAAACTAGAGAGGAGTTTTGGTTTAACTGGAAATATATTTTGAACAAGGTCTTCATGCAATTGGACTTCAAGATAAAACAGTCAATTGTATATAATATAGCCAATGCTTTACAGCAAAAAACCTCTTCTGTTCATTGTTAGGGGAATAATGATATTCATGCTATTTGTGATTCCACATTTTGTATGTCTTTTTCCTCACAAATATGATTTGGATATTAGTGGTATTGAAATTTCCTTAAAATGTTGATGCCTGTAAAACTGTTACAGTATTATGTACCAAACAGGTGTGGCTTAGATTTTACCTGTTTTGTTGTGGATAGAAGTTTACATAGTGACTCTCATTTATTCATCTCTCAAAGACTCCTACAATAAGTTGAAAAAAAACTCTGTTAACAATCATGAGTTATCTATGTATATTTGAAAAGGTTTGTAGGAATGACATTTATAAAATGATAATATCATTAGATCCTCATTCATAACCTATTTGTTTTCTTTTTTGTAGATTTAAACCAAGTTACATGTCATCTCTTGGCAATGTTATAGGTGAGTGCTAGCTGATAAAGCCCTTCTTTGTACATCTATACCCAAGAGTACGAAAGGGAGTAGAATGTGAAAGTCTGTCTGTCCCTCTATACATACCGTAAAATCCCTCAACAACTTAAGTTTAGAATATCACCTAAGAATCTTAACATAATTATTGTTCTACTGTACACCAAATTAGACTTTTGTAGTTATCAGTTAAGATTTCACACACACAATTTTCCATGAAGTTTTGTTGTTGTTTTCTCTTACTTAACCTTTTTGACAATTATTTCAGTTCTTTAACATTGTAAACTGCAGAGAAATAATAATTTTAGTTTTGAGATGCATTGTCTTTAAGGATTTTGTTCAATTTTTGTCCAATATGATCAAGAGGCTGGCCAAGGCCCAAAGAGGTGATTCCCAGCTGTTGGTAGGGTTTGAGGGCCTGCATATATATAATCATTTGGAAATCCAAGAATTCTTCATAGTTTATATAAACAGTATGATATATAATACATTGAACCTATCAGTATAACATCAATCAATACCTAGATGGAGACAGACCAACAGACTTCTTGATTGAGTTCCTTTGGTATTGTATTAGTTGATTTAGCTTTACAAAGTAAGGTCATCCATATTCATTGAAATGGGTAAAACAACATGAACATGGTGTTTGGGAAAACACTTATAAAGACTTTTGGGGGTAAGCATGTGATTATAGTGAAAGTCTTGACAGCAATTATGAGAGTTTCCTCATACAACCTTGATTACTGTTGTCCTGACAATATTTATGATGAAGTTTCCTGAAACAACCTTGATGACGTTGTCTTGACAACAATCCTGAGGATTCAGTGAATGATATCTATAGTGACCTTGACCTGATATGATTGTCTTTTCAGTAAACTTCGCTCGTGTGGTGCCCAATGGTATGCTGGTATTCTTCCCATCTTACCCAGTCATGGAGAAATGTCTGGAGCATTGGCAGGTACGTAGATCACATCTTGATTAAAAGTAAATAAACGTGTAGTATTGATGGGAGATGGGTCCTAACTAGATTACCTCTTCAAGTGATGGAGTGCTGCAAAAATGAGGTCTTCCTCCCTACTTTATAAAGAGTTATGGTCCTTTGTTGGCTATGTGTCGCTTCATCTTGGACCTATCTCATACTATCACCTATAAATGCAAACTTTATTATGTCATTGCCAGTAACAATGGTAGAGTGTTACATACTGAAATTGAAATTATTTTATTTGAAATAAGTTACTTATCTATGAAAGTTATTGTCATAAACAGATAAGTATGACAGCTAAGTAAGGGCTATTACATTAAAATATCTACCTGACCCAAGGAAACAAAAATAAATCACTTCTATTCATGGTTGGAGATCTTTCCTAGAAGTTTTAGTAATTTATTCAATAACTTTCTGTGGGTGGTACCCCTTAACAAAACCTGGAGTCCTGGTTTTTTTTTACATCCTCCACCTCTTTGTCTCATTCTCATCCCTGTTCTTATTCTGGATTATTCACAAATTGTTCACTTCCGTTAGTTTTGGTTTAGACTGTTTAGGGGAACTCACCTCAATTAATTTCCGTTTCTTTTAATGTCCCAACAAGTTTAAAGATACCACTCAGCTTATGTTTGTTTTAGGGTTGCTTTGTATAGTTATCAAGTAGAAAGTATTTCACAAAAAATTGCCAAATGATGTTTAAATTGGGGTGTTAAATCTCCAGCTGTCATTTCTAAGATTTAATCAGCTAACAGAGATGTGTTTTTGTTGACAGGAAAATAATATATACAACAGAATCACACAATACAAGTCAATTTTTGTGGAGCCAAGAGGGAAGGTGGCCCTGTATGAGGTGAGAGATACTTTTGGTGGTGTGCATGTTTATAAAGTCATTCTAATATATATGACTTTTGTTCATTTCGGAAACTCTTTTTTAATATAAACAAATTATTTTTGGAATGCTATAATCTACTCAAGTCACAATTTCGGTTATTTGATCAAATTGAGTTGAACTCAGTGTAAAAAATCTTTAGAATATTTGATGATCTTCAAAGGAAATTCATGTTGATATTGACAGGCAGACACAGGTTCTTGTATGTTGTCCCTATTGACAGGGAGTCACAGGTTCTTGTATGTTGTCGCTATTGACAGGCAGACACAGGTTCTTGTATGTTGTCACTATTGACAGGGAGACACAGGTTCTTGTATGTTATTGTATTGACAGGGAGACACAGGTTCTTGTATGTTGTCCCTATTGACAGGGAGTCACTGGTTCTTGTATGTTGTACCTATTGACAGGGAGACACAGGTTCTTGTATGTTGTTGTATTGACAGGGAGACACAGGTTCTTGTATGTTGTATTGACAGGGAGACACAGGTTCTTGTATGTTGTTGTATTGACAGGGAGACACAGGTTCTTGTATGTTGTATTGACAGGGAGACACAGGTTCTTGTTTGTTGTTGTATTGACAGGGAGACACAGGTTCTTGTATGTTGTCCCTATTGACAGGGAGACACAGGTTCTTGTATGTTGTTGTCATTGACAGGGAGACACAGGTTCTTGTATGTTGTCGCCATTGACAGGGAGACACAGGTTCTTGTATGTTGTCGCTATTGACAGGGAGACACAAGTTCTTGTATGTTGTCGCTATTGACAGGGAGACACAGGTTCTTGTATGTTATTGTATTGACAGGGAGACACAGGTTCTTGTATGTTGTCGCTATTGACAGGGAGACAAGATTATTTTGTATGAACCGTAGCTTTTACCAAGTATAGCATCTTTGCTTATTATTTAATAAGAAAGCCATATTTGTATTCACAAAAAACAACTACTGTCAAATACAGGGAAAAAGTTAAATAGAAGGGGATGGGGAAGAGTCACTTAAAAATTCATTATAAATGATCATACATAAAGAAAGGAAATTTT
Organism: Pecten maximus; assembly: GCF_902652985.1. Taxonomy (NCBI): domain Eukaryota; kingdom Metazoa; phylum Mollusca; class Bivalvia; order Pectinida; family Pectinidae; genus Pecten; species Pecten maximus. The sequence goes on from NC_047018.1 coordinate 24,435,049, forward strand.
TTTATATTAAGTCTGTAGATACAGTGGAACTTCGTTAACTCGAACTCGGATAACTCGAATACCCCGCTTAACTCGAAGTACCTCGCCGGTCCCGGCCGAATTCTCTCTTTATCTTAGTAAAATAAACTCGGATAATTCGAATTCGGATAACTCGAAAAACTCGGATAATACGAAGTAAAAATTTGGTCCCAACAATAAAAATCCTACTTAAAATGTTCGAATAACTCGAAGTAAAAAATTTTCGTCGATTGGTGGCAAACGCCGACATTTTTTAAGAGCTAAATTCCGTTTGTAATACTGAACATCTCGGCACTACTAACCTATATGCTATTATAAGTGTTTCATAAATTCATCAAAGAAATTGTCGGTTGTATCTTATAACAACAAGTCTTGGTGATAAAAAGTACTGCTTTACTTACATCAGGTAATTTCCCAAGGCGGTCGCCGATATCAGTACACACGATAGTCAACAACTCATCTACCCGTTCGCTCAAGCGGAACTAATCTCTGACACACCGGTAGATCTACCCGGCTGATGTTTTTACAGGTGTAGAAATGACACAGTCACCGGCGCCTATTAAATCTTTAAACTGCTGAAACAATAGCGTAATTACTGCCGAGGTGTTCAGAGTACAACTGTAACGGTCAGTGCTGTCTATTAAATCGGATAAAACGCCAGCTCAGTTACAGTAACATTTTATACGCACATGCGCAGCCCAACTTCCGGTGCTAATACACATGGAAATGGCGTGGTTATCAATAAAAAGTAAGTAGGCCGATCAAACAGTATTTTATATATGTCCAATAAAAGGTAATGGTTCTGTTACGTTTTGTATGCAATCTGTGTTAAACTTAAACGGTTATTTGTTTTGACATTAATAACTTGTTATTTTGTCGAATTCCGTTTTATCGTTTACCTTTTGCAAACATGACTTGCACATCAGATCGTTATTGAAGTGACTAAGTGAAAGAAACTTTATCGTGACTGTATATCGGCAAAACTACACCAAATTACAAGTGACATAACGAAACATTACATATATATTTACATGTATTGACCAGTCTTCACACTAAACTGATGAGCGACAGAGCGAAGTTATAATGATTATATAATGTTGACAAATATTGACCAAACTTTTCACCAAAAACGATAACTCGCTTAATTCGAACACTCGGATAACTCGAAGTTTTTTCGTGGTCCCGTCGACTTCGAGTTAACGAAGTTCCACTGTAAATGGTTCCTTTAGTGCTTGGAAGAAAACCTGGTACAATCTATAATTTCTGAATCACAAAATTGTACAGCATAATATACTATATACTAAATATAGAAAAAAATAAAGCACAATTTACTGTCCTAAAAGCAATGTATTCTGCAGAATATGAAAAATGTAAAAACAAAAACAAAGAATCAAACTTATCTTTCGTAATGTGCAAATTTTGTTTATCTTGGTCCTCTCATTTTGACTTTATTTGACCAGTGTTGTTTGTTTATAAAATATGAACGGACCTAGTGATTTTATTTTGCTCTTAGACAAGCCTTGCCAAGTCTTGTAATGCCTCCATCTACATCACAGGAATTTGGAAAAATTTGAAATGTACCAATAGTTCAATGAAAAAATGAAAAGTGTTCAGCACTTTATATAACATTACAAACAAAACTATTTGAATTATATGTATTTCAGTAACCTGGTAATGTTAAAATAAATGTGTTATAAATGTGTTATAAATATGTTATAAATGTGAAGAGACCATGCTTTGGTGAGGATGGATGCTGTCATATAGGGCTTTCTAGTGACCAGTCAATGAGGAACAGGCTTAAACCTAAATGCTGTTATTATTGTACTTCCAGGCAATGGAAGGCTTTTACGAGAAAATTAACGACCCCAGTCTCAATGGAGCTATTTTTATAGCAGTGTGTCGAGGGAAGGTATGGTGATTGATATACAGTTGGATATTTCTGGGCTTTTTTTCTTACATATATTGCACATATTTCAGTGAGTATGTTGTGTATTGATATCGAGGTACATATTGATAAATAATATCAGTTCATTGGAACACAAGTAAAAACTGTTTAATATTGAATGACAATTAAGTGTTAGGCCGACTGATATTGAATGAAAATTTAGTGTTAGGCAAACTAATATTGAATGGCGTAATTGAAAATTAATTGGAACAATGAAATTAACACAATCAATCAATGCCAAGTGAAACCAATTAATCAGTTGACTTTGGTAATAGCAAAAGTGGACATTTCATTATCTGAAATAGCTCAGAACAGAAATGAGCTCCAGAATATTCTTTATTTCCTGTCAGGTGAGTGAGGGACTTGACTTTTCTGATATCAATGGCCGAGCAGTTATCATCACTGGCCTGCCCTACCCACCACGTATGGACCCCAAGGTTAAACTAAAAATGGAGTTTCTTGATGAAATGAAAGGCAAACAGACATTCCAGGTGAATTGATTATGCAAATAGAAAACTTACATCCACCACTGAGAGATTCTCCCTTAGGTGAAAAAAAATTAACTTTGTTCTCAGGCCTTCCTCATTTGCTTTGAAGTTAAAAAAAACCTCCTCATTTGATGGATTTTTCCTGGTTGATTAAAAAAATCTCCCTCATTATTCTTTGGGAGAAGAATGGTTGGAAAAGAAGCATCACCAACTAACCTTTCTCCTGTGATATCCATTATATTTTAACATAAAATTAGAGCCCATGTTCATTGATGTAAATCAAGGACAAATAACCATGATAAATCATTGTCGCCTACATTTTAAAGCCGTGTATATGAAAATGGATAATAATTGGTTTGTGCCTCTTGTTTAATTTCACCTGACTCCGCGTTTACACAAAAAAAAAAGAGTTTTGGTAACAATTGAATAGTCACATTAAAAGATTATGCATCATTAATATAAGACTTTTTATTTAGAGACAGGGTGTACCTGGTATATATGTTTAAAGTTGTAAAATGTTCATGATCTTTCTTCCAAATGGAAAATTCAGTTATGGTTGGACATGGAGAAATAATAGTGGAATATTACACAGTAGGTAAAAACCTAGGGATTCCATTCATTTTTCTCTTTATGTGTGTATGTTGGTCAAGACAATTTAAGTTTACGTAACTTAACATGCATCCTGTTTTTTTAGACTCTGACTGGAAATGACTGGTATAAACAGCAGGCGTCACGAGCTGTCAATCAGGCTATTGGGCGTGTCATTAGGCATCGCCATGACTATGGCGCTATCATTCTTTGTGATACAAGGTAAAGAGCTAAAAACACCTATACAATTATGTACGATGAAATTAATAATTGTTGTGCAATATAAAACACTTAAAAGGAGAATAATTTTTTTTTCAATTTAACCATGTTTTGTCTACAGTTGTAATTAAACCTATCACAGTTGATTACAAGTAAAAAGAGAGGACTTGTATTATTTTTAGGTTTTCCTATCAGAACTCCGTGAATCAATTGCCTATATGGGTACGTCCAAACGTCAACAAATACAGCAGCTTCGGGCAAAGTCTGAAGGACATAATGGTATTCTTCAAAACTGCAGAGAAAACCGTAAGTATGACAGATACGACACCAGTTTTACTGGAGACCCTCAATAAAGAATATACAGCAGATGTCATCGCCTGAATTTTTAGGATTTCTATGTTCCTGGGAGTTCTGTGTTTCTGGGAGTTCGGTGTTCCTGGGAGTTCGGTGTTCCTGGGAGTTCGGTGTTCCTGGGAGTTCGGTGTTCCTGGGAGTTCTGCTTCTGGGAGTTATATGTTCCTGGGAGTTCTGTGTTCCTGGAAGTTCTGTGTTTCTGGGAGTTCTGTGTTCTTGGGAGTTCTGTGTTCCTGGGAGTTTTGTGTTCTTGGGAGTTTTGTGTTCTTGGGAGTTCTGTGTTTCTGGGAGTTCTGTGTTTCTGGGAGTTCTGTGTTCCTGGGAGTTCTGTGTTCTTGGGAGTTCTGTGTTCCTGGAGTTCTGTGTTCTGGGAGTTCTGTGTTTCTGGGAGTTCTGTGTTCCTGGGAGTTCTGTGTTTCTGGGAGTTTTGTGTTCCTTGGAGTTCTGTGTTCCTGTTCCTGGGAGTTCTGTTTCTGGGAGTTTATGTTCCTGGGAGTTGTATGTTCCTTGGAGTTATATGTTCCTGGGAGTTCTGTGTTCCTGGTAGTTTTGTGTTCCTTGGAGTTCTGTGTTCCTGGGAATTCTGTGTCTGTCATGATATTACTAATGACAACTTGATAATGAAAGATTGTGATATTTCTGCCACTGCTGAAAAAGGAGATATTGTGTATATCCTGTAAAATGTCTGTGTAACTAAATAAATGACATTGGTTTATAATATCTCAAAGTCACATGGTTCAGTCATCATAAGATTTCAAATTATATCTTCTTATACAAGGCCTATCAGCTGTCAAATTGGTTAAGGCTTTTACCTTCATTCAGGGTAACAAATCAAGTGTTTTTAATCTTCAAATTAGTTGAAAGTTAAATATGAAATATTTTTTCATATTTTGTTTGATAGTTTGTTTGTTTGAACGAGTGTAAAGTTTATTCCTATATATAGAATACTACATTCTACCCTTGATATGACCTCTAAACATTTTTTTTTTATATTTTGTACATAGTTGCCAGCTCCACAACCACTGAAGAAGAAACAGTCAACAACTGGTTGTCATGGAGCACACTTTGCTCCCACAATGTCAAGGTCAAAGATTGTCCCAAAGCTTGAGCAAGCTCGTAAAGTGGAACAGCATGTCAGGAGTCTGCGTAACACAGAAGGTAAATATTGGTGATGAGGGATATGCAGGTAACCTAGGCCATTCAAATGTTAAAATGGTTTGACTGATTGGATAGGAGTTGTTTTAATGAAATAAAGATGTACCTCTAGAATCCCTCATGGGGGCGAGACAGGGGGATCTCAACCTGAGGTGGAAGTTTCTTCAGTTGACAAGAATTTTCTATTTACATTTTTTTTCACTTGGTAAGTTGACAAAATAGGCTTACAGATTGTTTGGCAAATTAAGAGTTGAGATCCTCCCATCTCACCCCTGAGGGGCTGACCTCCCATCTCACCCCTGAGGTGCTGACCTCCCATCTCACCCCTGAGGGGCTGACCTCCCATCTCACCCCTGAGGTGCTGAAAGATGATTTTTCTTTTACCCTGTTTTTACCCTCTTAGCTCTATAATATTGATGTTACATCAATACAAGGCAATGTTATATGATGTGATTGCTGATGTGACATCATTGTTGTTGTGATGTCATTCATTGAAAGGAAATCTTGCATCAGTAAAACTGTGGATGCACCTAAACTAGGATAAGAGAATTGCTAAACTTATTTTAGTTTCTGTTTGAGGCCACAATAACAGTTGGTTAGAATCCTGGCCATGTGACCTCAGATATGTGTCCATCTGTCCGTTTGTCCAAAAAACTTTCCTGTCCACTTCATACCTTTGTCACTACTATAGATAGTCACTGGAACATCATACCTATGGTATGGGTTTACCTTGGTGAGGTGGTGTGTCATGTATCAAAACTACAAAACTACCAAAACAAGGCCTACATTTTGACTTTTGGCCAGCATCAACGTTTGTCATGGCTCTATCTCTTGCACTACTATTCACTGGAACTTCATACTTGGGGTACGGATTCATGATGAATTGATCATCTCTGCATTTTTGGCGTATGATTTCACATTTAGTGGGGGACTGTAATGAGCTAATTGTCTTGTTTGCTTTGGTTTCAAAGGTCTCAAAACTTCAGGGCTTCTCTTTTTACCCTGTATGTTGAACTACAGGGAGTTGTATCTGCACCATAACTTTGCAATCAATTCAGTCTTGCCATAACCAAAGTCCAAACATTCCTGTATAGTACATTTGTCAATATAACTATATGTCCTCATCTCTGTTTTTTGTGTAGTCCCACTTAGTTAATCTGCAACTCCTTCAAACCCACTTGACAGAATTCGACAATCTTTCATTATTTCTTAATCAGGGCAAGGAGATATTCAATTGCCCAGTCCTTAGAGATAGTATCCATTGCCATATCCTTTAGTTAACAACTGAGTGGGTTATTTTGGGGGACTTGTGTAACTGGTTGTATATATTGCATATATATATATATGTATAATATATAAACAAAAAAGATTCAACATAACAAACAGTTGGAATCAATAACACTAGCGCTTTCAGGCCCTCTGGACATCTTCAGGTGTTTGATTTATTACTTAGTAACCGGACGACGTCATAATGTGCAGTAACCGGACGACGTCATAATGTGTAGTAACCGGACGACGTCATAATGTGTAGTAACCGGATGATGTCATAATGTGTAGCACTAGTGTTATTGATTGCAACTGTTTGTCATGTTGAATCTTTTTTGTTTATATATCTTACTGATGCACAATGTCTTTATCTTTTTGGACTATATATATTTATATATATATATAAGAAAAGAAATGACAAACATGAATGTTACCTAGTCTATCTAAATATAGCTTGCCTTTGTATAATGTGGTAGAAGATTTATACACCCAGAGAAGGAAATCAGTGTAAAGATATGTCCAATGTGATTAGAATTAGACTTGTAATTTCCGCTCCTCTATGATACTCTAAGATACACTGCCATACACTGCCATACATTTCTAACAACATAGAAGGTCATCTCAGCATGACATTTGAGCTCAGCCAATCAGAGCGTCGCCTATGAAATTGTCAATGTGATTTCATTTTTCGGAAGTATAAATACTTACGTAATGTTTCATTGGCTTATATTTGAAGCTCAAAGTTTATGCTGAGATGACCTCCAATGGGATATTGAAAGGTCTTGTATTGCAGTGTACAGTAGAGTATCGTAAAGGAGTGGAACTTATAAGTCTAATTTTAATTAAAATGAAGGCATGTATCAATGTAGAAAATATCACAGAAACATGTAGTGATGGGAAGGATCTGTTGAAATTTCCTGATCGATCATCAGCTTTGTTTATCCAAGTAATGAATCAGATGATCGATTAAAATTGATTAGTTTTTAATTCCCTTTGTTTGGTATTTAAATGTTTCTTACAATCCGTGGTAGTGTTTACTGCACTGTTCCAGCCATCTATATACTTGTATTTTATTGCAACTACAATCAAGCTATCAATTGTCAGTTTTTCTCACATGTTATGCCAATTAGCTAATATTCTTTCCTTTATCATGATGTTGAAAATTTCTCTATTACAGATTTCTCACTCGAATAATTGTTCAAACACCTCAAACAAGTGATACTTGATGGACTTGTTTAATCAGAACACCACTAGTGTTCATCTTCATGTTCTTTGTTGTGTAGGAGAGATAATGGTCATTTCAAATTAATATGAACATAATGCTTTTAATTTGCTCAATTGTAGAGGAGAATGCCCTACTTCAAAGTCAATATGAATATACCAGACAGTCAGTGGTTAAGAACAAGAGGCACAGTCTGTTGGGGGCTTTGTCTGAAAGTGAGGTGAGTTTGCATCTACATATATATCCATACGTGCCATACTTCCAGGAGACCCAATTAGGGAGATTGATGATTATTTTAATGGAGTTTTGCCTAAAATAAGGGAGATTTGTGCGCGACATGAATATCAACAGTTTTACTCAAATTTAAAGCAATAAACTAATTTTGAAAGTGATAAAGAATATTTATATTTATTTGGGATATTAATCATACTGTATATGAAAACAATAAAAAGTTGTATAGGGTAAAATTGCAATTAGTATACATTCTGATAATATAAAATTATTTTTTGTTTTTTTTATGTAACACAAAAAGTTTCACAGCTTTATGCATATTACATAAAAGCATTTGAAAAGGGTATATTATAATTATATGTAACTAAAGATTAAGACAAACAGGTTAATCATTTAACAGTTTGGATTTTCTAAAAAAGGAGAAAGCTTGATCCACTCTGAGGGAACACATCAGTTGTAAAAATTGTCATGAAATGTCCTGTGGGATCCCTAATTGTCGACCATTTAGATACAAAAAATATTCCAAGTGTACAAGTGTATACATGACGTCAAGAGAACTGAAGATGTTTATGGTAGTAGACTGCAGTAAATCTTATCTTGAACAGGTACAGTCATTGTAAACATCATAATTGACCACTACGACCAACAGATGTGCTAATTTTGATAGTTTTATAAAAGAAAATATCAGATTTTATCATGCTATCACTGATCCACGATACACATTTCGTATGAAAAACATGCATCATTTTGCGTCTGACCAGTCTCTGTATCAATCACCATCAACAAAGTATTGACCTAAAAGAAAACAAACAATAATTCAAGTCTGTTAGCAAAGAGGGTTAAAGTTGTTTGTAAGCAACTTGCCTTTATTTCATGGTGATAGATATTCTAGCGCAAACATGGTGTCAGCCAAAATACTGGAGGAAATTACAAAATACGGGAATTTGGGCTCTCTCCCTGGGGAGGAAATAAATGACTTGAAAAAAATGAAGATTTTGTCTCACGCCGGGAGGTATGGCATGCATATATCAAAGGGAAAGAGACCAGCATGGACAAAGCCTGCTTTGAGGTCAATCTAAAAACACAGTAAGAGTATAGATACAGGTAAATGAGGTCAATCTAAAAACACAGTAAGAGTATAGATACAGGTAAATGAGGTCAATCTAAAAACACAGTAAGAGTATAGATACAGGTAAATGAGGTCAATCTAAAAACACAGTAAGAGTATAGATACAGGTAAATGAGGTCAATCTAAAAACACAGTAAGAGTATAGATACAGGTAAATGAGGTCAATCTAAAAACACAGTAAGAGTATAGATACAGGTAAATGAGGTCAATCTAAAAACACAGTAAGAGTATAGATACAGGTAAATGAGGTCAATCTAAAAACACAGTAAGAGTATAGATACAGGTAAATGCAGTAAGACCAGTGCATAAAATGTACTCTTCAATGCATAAATGGTTCATTGTTAGATATAGTGTTTGGACCGTTTTTGATGATATAGAATGTAAATATTTGCATATAGTGCACACTTTTTTTTCAAAATTTGACAAGTGAAAAAATCCACTGCGTGCTATACACAGGTACAATCCTTTATCGGTCAGATACACGGATGTCATGAATGTGATGTGAGATTTGTAATTGTTTCCCTCGACAGTAGGATTATGATTTAATACTTATATATATAATGCATGTAGTAAGTAAATATTTAACAAATAATCAAAGAAATAAATAGTTACAGTCAAACCTGTCTATAAAGACTGCCCAAGGAGAGGCAGAAAAAACGGTCATTATTGACAGGTTGCCTTTATAGACAGGTCAAAATTATCACACCAACCAGTTTACGTGAAACTGCCATAAATAACTTGTCATTCAGTAGACCAGTCAGTTTGAACATTTTCAGAAGTCAATTCATGTAATGCATACACATTTATATATATATTTTTTTATAAATCTGAAGGGTTAAATCTTTATTAAAAAGGCTTTTCCATTAAAAACCAAGAATAAAACATGATTTTGTGGAGTCCAAGACGAAACATAACTCAAAATGGTCTAATGGATACAAAAGAAACTTTTTTTTATACTTTGGTCTGAAATATTACTAAATGTATTTATCAAATGATCTCCCTTCCTATCTTAAATAAGAAAAAAAAATCCACAAAGATTAATGAATTATGTTTGTGTTACTTCTACTTATTTTGTGACATAAACTTCTAAAAACCAAAAGGTTTTTTTCTGACCCAAATTGAAATCCGAATATTTGTGGCAGTTTCAACTTTTTAGGTCACCTGAGACATAGTCTAAAGTGACCTACCTATTCTAATTGCCTATTGTCCGTCGTCGTGCGTCCGTCAACAATTTACATTTTCGACTTCTTCTCCAAAACCCCTAAACTAAATTCAATGAAATTTAGCGGGAAGCTTCTATGGCTAAAGGTCAACCAAAATTGTTAATTATATGATCCCCACCCACAAGGGGCCTGAGGGACAGGGCTAAAAAGGGTCAAATTGACTAAAACTTCAAAAATCTTCTTCTCTACTCTCAGATATGATGGAATCAAATACTCTTCATAGATGGAAGGGTCTTAAGGTGCTTTACCAAAATTGTGAATTTGATGACCCAAGGGTCACACGTTTGCCCCTGGGGAGGGGGTAAACTTTACTATAGTTTATATAGGGAAATCACATTTTTGACTATAATTTGTTTGATTTCTATTGGAATTCATTCTAACTTGGTTAACATTATCAGCTTGTGATGGCAGTTTGATGGTTTACACATGTTGGCCTTGACTGACCCCCAGGGGCTGATGGGCGGGGCCAAAAAGGGTTAATTAAATTTACTGAAATATTTTAAATCTCACGTGACCGTTAAGGCCCATGGGCCTCTTGTTAGGCCAGGGTCAAAGTGTCTGAATTTTCCAGGGATTTCATGAGGGATGACCGCCGAGAGCAGAAGATGGCTGACAGAAATCGGTCACTAAAGAAATCATACAAGCGACCGCTATTCCAAAATCACTGGTTGTTAGTGACATTAGACAGGTGGTCGCTATACAGAGGGTCATATTATAGTAAAATCTTATGGGAATCTTAAAATCTGTCATTATAGACAGGCAGTTGTTATATACAGGTAGTTGTTGGATCAGGTTTGACTGTACAGCATTGCTGGTCATAAAGCCCAGGGGTCTTTCCCCACCCCAAGGTTTCTTTAAACACAATTATGTTGTAAAACAATCCCTGGGGTCTTTCACACCCCTACAGAGTCTGGACTTTGTTTCTGGGTTTTATCTCTGAAGCAGTTGAGATCCCTTCCCCTTAACCATATATAGCATTGTTTGACATCAACAAGTAAAGCAATTAACAAATTGAACATGAACATATTTTGACATTTGGTAAAATTCAAACAGGTGAGCAATACAGGCCCTCTAGGCTTCTTGTTTGAAGAAAATGCTGAAATTTTAATGTATTTTGGAGTTTGCTTAAACTGTACTGTCAAAACATGACAAGGGAGACATCATTCTTGTTGTTTAAAAAATCTCAACAATAATTTAATGGACAAACTCCAACTACCATTGAGCAATTGTTTTTATCCTTTTCAGAAATTTGATACTGATGTACTAGATGACTCATTTGACACGGTAAGTACATTGCCTATATTTTAGCTGACTATCATCAAATGGGCTTCTCAAATTGCCCTTCTTCTCTGGTCTGTCATGTGTCGTCCCTCCATCTGTAAAAAATTCTTTTTTTAAAGGTACCTAGAAGAAATTTTATGTGTAGGTACCCCTTGGTCCCTAGTTGTGAATGCGCATGTTCAGTTTTGAGACTAATCAGAAAACAAGATGTCTGATAGTTTTTTCATTTTGAAAAATTTTATAGCTGAAGCAATATTTATCTTTTGGATGAAAACTACTCTCTTCAGTATTTAAGCAGTCCGACCACCACCATTATGAATACTGGGAGGTCAGGGGAGATAACTCAACTAATCCTAAATGTTTGAACATATGCTCTACCAGCACAGGCTAGTGCTAGCAATTGAAATAAAGCTAGCCTAGCACATGGCAAATAATAGGAAATTACAGAACTATTCAATTTTAGTAATGAATTTTGCAGCTGGTAAATAATAAAATTGTGTCAAAGTTGTCCACA